>NW_007727951.1:212137-259637 GCF_000696425.1 Galeopterus variegatus | reverse complement strand
ACTCAATGGGACTGGATAGGGAGGGAGGTCAGGGCGGGGGGAGGGGAGGAGAGGAGGGCAAAATGAAACCACCCTCCATTCACCCTCTAGCCCTCCAGGGAAACTAAATCAAATCTATATTTGAGGTACCATCCCTTAAAAATATCCCATCAGCATCTAATGGGCTTAATTCATCCACAGGAAAATTAATTTCTTAAAATTCTATATTTCCCTCCTGCTCTGGTTCTCAGTTTAAAAGGGCAGGTAAAAAGAAAACCTAACAAGGTTTATTTATTTTTTTTGTTCCTTAAAAATTGAACTTTGATTTTAATCTATCAGTCCAAATACATTCAATAATAGCAACCTTCGTTCAATCTTCAGGATACTTCAAAAAAAAATCCAAGTGCACCGCCATCCATTTGACGTAGTAAGTCACAGGTAAATCAGATCCTGTCATTCATGAAATGAGAGGATGGGGAAGAGAAGTGGCAGGGACAGATGTGGGAGCACTCTCTCCACCTGGTCTCATGTGTTTTGTAGGAGAAAGTACATTCATGTTTAAACCCCAATAGTGTTTAACATCCAACATCCACTATGTGGACATTTCAACTAATATCTTTGCCAAATATGAGACAGGCTCACTCTCCACTGTGGATCTGGAACGTTCAAGAAAAAACTACCACCAAGCCAAGTCTGCCTTTTTAAGCCAAGTCTGCCTCCAGGAGAATTTGTCGTGTTTGCTTGTTCTTACTATTGTGTTGTTATGAAAACGAGAAATGAGTTCAGCTTGCACCCCAGGTGGGAAGTTAGAGAGGGGGAACCTGTGTAAGAGTTGAAGTTTGTCACAGTAGGCAGAACAGTCGCTTTGCAGCCCAGGCCCATCTCAGGGTGCACTGCTTCACAGCTACACTGTAAAGTGTTAAAAAATCCTCCCACCCACCCCAGAATATATATATATATATATGTATATTAAAAAAAAATCCCCTGTCCATCTCTCAGTACACAAAAGGACCTCATCACACTGCAAAAATAGCAGTACCCACTTTGGTCAATTAAAACAAACAAACAAAAAAAAAGCATACATTATTTTTTTAAATCTGTGTACTTACCTATAATAACCAATACAGCTAAAAGCACTACCTACATAGGCAAAACTTGGTATTGCATAATTCGTATAAATTTGAAACCCCTCCCCCCCAAATATTAATTGGAAGATGAAAAACATGAAAGGTTAATAGAAAAAACACCAAAATACTGAAAATATTGCTGGTCGATTACAATTTTTAAGCGGCAACTATACACAGCCATGATATGCTTTATAAATGTGAGATAAAGGTATAACTGTCTAAAAAATCCATGATGTCACACATTTTTCTTCGTCTGGAGTACAAAATATTTTGTCATAAAAATGGTAAAGATTTAAAATGATAATAAATGCAGCAAAACAAGTGTAGTGATGTCACTTTTTTGTTTTTTTGTTTTTTTTATGTTTTTTGTTTTTTAGATTTCAAGGCAAGGCACGTAATGTGGACATTATATCTTCGTGCAAATTAGGATTACTGGAAAGAGTATTTTTAATTAAAATTTTAAGAGACATAGAGGCAAAATGTGTCTGCCCATGCACACTACGGATCTGTCAATACAAGAAATTTGTTGAACAAGGCTAATGTCTGAAAGCACCATGCAAGTTTTCAGCACCCTGATTACATTTGTTTTCTCAAGAGTGCATTTTTATATCCTACACCCTGGCGTTCCCAGTTTGTAAACTGTAAGCTTTACCCTTGTGACATGGATTTGCCTGCCTCTTTGTCTCTATAATGCAGATTTTATAGAACCTTTTGTACACCCTATGGGTTCTTGATGCAACCAGTAATTTTAAATAAATAAATTCTACCTCCAAGGAGGCTGCAGCTAAACCAACATAAGTGCTGTATTTTCATTAATTTTATTTTTCTCAAGCACATGATTTGTCTTGATTTAATGCCTTTTTAATGCCCTCAAAAACGGAGGGGAAAATAAATTCGTTCAAAATTATTTTAAATTCTTTTTAATCCCCTCAATTTAGAGTCCAAGGGCTGAAGGACTTATAATCATGATTCCCCTTTAGATATAAATTTATAAATTGCACTTGCCTCTGTTAAGTGTTTCTTTTGTGGGGAAAATATTATATTAATTTTTACTGTTGCATGCAGAGATAACACTTCACCTACATAGAGGCATCTCCTCCATAGAGCCTTTGTGTTCAAACTGTTTTTTTTTTCCTTTTTTCTTTTTTTCTTTTTTTTTTTTTTTCATTTTTCTTTTCTTTTTTTTTTAAAAGATTTCAAACTGGGTTACACACTGGAAAAGGCTGGGTTAAGGGCCAAAATTTAATAAATCTGTACTGATAACTAAAGGCTACAGAGATTTTATATATTTTTTAACTTTTAGAAATCAGAGTGCTTATAAAATGGCTGGCTCATGGCTGTCACCCAGCACCTCTGACGCTGTCTCCTAGCCTTCGTTGGTGAGATAACCAGGAATAGTGATTCCATGCGTAAACAACAAGAATACTAAACCAATAAAACTAGCTTATCATGCAAATATTAAGGCATCTAGAAAGTCAGTTAAAATATATTGTCATAGAGACAGAACATCTATTTCCCAGCGGACTTCATGTAACAAAGGCTACGTTGCAGGGGCTGTGATCTAACATCAGTGAAATATCATCGACCCTTTTTATGTCATTACAGTTTCAACCTTAAGGGAACTAGTGATTGTAAGTGCTGCAATTGCTGGTCTATTATCTTCTTTCTTCAGTTTCTTTCCTTTCTCCCTTTGTTGTGTTTTGTTTTGTCCAGTCTTCCTCTTTTCCTTTTTTTTTTTTTAATTTCTTAAACTATTGTATTTCATTTTCCCTCAGTTGCTCGTTTCTGCTTGAAGGAAAGGTTCTCCAATTATGTTCAAACCGTAATTTTGGACATTTGCCGGTAGGATGGGTGTCCTATTTGACACTTGGAAAGGAACCAAGCTAGCCCAGGTACCAGGACTGTTGAAAAGAGAGGGGCAGCAGGGAAGGAAGAAAAAAAGAAAAAAACACAATGTTAAATCTACAACAATATTAGAGACATAAATTCCAGATGCATCAAATTTGTACTATAACTTTCTTCGAAATTACATTCTAATATGAGATAAATGTGCCAAATCACACATATTATACCTGTAGATTCTATATGGTCTATTTCTTTCATTAAAGCAAACTAATTGTGAGGCAGAAAAACCTGGAGTAGTACACATATACTATTGCTGAACTCTAACTGATTGAAGATATTCCTCCTAAAATTTCTGATCCATTTTGATGTAAATGCAATACGATTTTTTTGTTGTTGGAAGAAATAAAAGAAAAAGTAAGGCAGCAATCTACAATGTATCAATATGGTATACCAGTTATTTTCTAATTTTGTTTTACCTTTGATTCACAAGCAATTAATTCAGTGGTATGATAGGTTTCAATTTTTTACCTGCCTATTGGGTTGAATAAAATTGAAAAGTGTAGTGAAAGATATTTCTTTCCCCCTCACAAGAGGAAAAAATACATTTTCAGGTAGGTCCGTGCATAATACTCAATTTTTAAATGCCTAATTACCAAACATACTTTAATCATTGAAGTTTTTCAGCAAAGACAAAACAAACAAAAATCACATAACACAGCTTTTTTGGTTCTCTGCAGAATACCGTGAGTGAAAACGTTTGTAGGAGGCCACAGAGTCTCAGCTTGTGCTTCTGAGTTCCTTAGCTCTCCAGTGGTTTCCTTCTCCTTCTCTATAACTTACTTTCAGATGGAACCAGAGTCTCCCTCCAATTCAAGTTTTCTTACATTGGCTGGCAACAGAAGCCTGAGCATTCCCTGCCCCTCCCCACCGGTAATGATACCACATTGGAGCTGCTCTGAATTTGGGGGGTTTGGAGGGCGTTGTGGGAGGAGTATTGCAGGGAGTCAGCAGATGAGATTCCTGCCTCTCTCCAATCAGCCCTACTTTCACCTATGGTGGATTTCAGGCTTTAAAAAAAGTTTAAAAAACAGTTCTCTAATTGCTACTGGTATAATCTCTCATTAAAGAAACACCATATAGAGGAAAATAACATTAGATCTACATATCACAAAACAACCCCACACCATACATTTTGGGGTACACCTAATCTGTTTCAATATTCAACTGAGAATGAACGTCAGCTAAGCAACAGCTGCATAAATAATCATGAACCGAGAAAACATCAACCTGAAAATTACATACCAGTTTAGCCACGGCCCAGCAGGAAGACATACTTTACACTTTCAGTGTTTTAAACTTCATTTGTTATCTTCTGCTTTACTTTTGGAACCATGAGGTCAGATGCACACTACTACTGTAGCTGTCAGTCTAGACATACTCATTTGATCATATGTGGATTCCAAAGCTACAAAAACCTTTATGGAATATTAACTCGGAGGAATAATTTTAGATTAAAAAAAACTTGATACATAACTTTTTTACTCTGGAGATACCTCTATATAAAATGTGCCTTATTGCTATATATCTAGTTACATATTTCTGAGTTAATATTTCAACAGAAAAAAATCACAGTGACTTTTTATGCCCAAGGGATTTTATGATTAGACTACAAGCTCCATGACAGTAAACTCCATTTCTCTTTTTGCTAAGCATCTCATATAGTACCTAGCACATGGTAGATATCTAATAAATTTTTGGATAAACAAACAAATCAATTAATTGTTTCAAACTGCATCCAACTGCAAATTTGTAAAAGGTGTTGCCCATGATTACATACACTCATGAATATGTTGTGATTTGGTCACCTATAAAAGGAAAATAGGCATCTCTGAATTTAAAATTAGAGATACTTAGCATTAGCAAAAATTGATTATGCAGGCATAATCGCATTCAAACTAAAAAGATATTTCTTCATTATCTGATGAAAAACCATAATCCTAAAGAACAAGAATATTTGTCATTGAAACCTTTTCTAAGGGACTTAACTTTTCACTCTTCCCACAATGTCAACAATTATTTCTGTCCTCTGCACCACTGATTTGGCAACAATGTTACACAATGAATCAAGAAATATATTTTCCCCTCAACTGTGGTTCCACTGCCCTTTATACACAGTCCTATTACAGCATTTATTACTTCATATCATAATTACCTGTAACTGCAATTACCTTACTGACAGAAAGGTGAGCTACATAGAGAAAATGACCTAGTCTTAGCTATCCTTATACAGTCTGTCCATAGTTGAATCTAACTATTTATTAAAAATAAAATAAATTGCAAAAATAAATATCCATTAGTTTTAACCTGAAGTAAGAAGCATGTTATCAAAAGCAAAAGCTCAAATAGATAATCCTTGACAGTAAAAGACATTGACAACAAGCAAATTCCTTTTCAAAATCAAAAGGGTACCAAATTAAATAAGCTCAAGAAAGTCATTTAGAGATTGCATGCTTTAGGGATATATAGTATATTTTAATGATTGAAAATAGATGTGTCTCCTTAAATGGACAGATCTACCAACTAATGGCAGAAAAACCAAGAATCCAGGGTTTATTTTGCAATAGCTTTCATACTGACTTCTTCAGAATAGACATATATTATTATTCTTTGGAAAATGCTCAATAAAAATAAATTGATGCTACTCACTAACAGGACTCTTGCTGCAGAATGCCTAACAAATTTAATTTAAATGTTTATTTAAACCTTTCAAACCTCCCATCCTACATTATGACCATATCAAAATTTCAGTGTACAATGTATTTGTCAATACTGTTTATGAACCTTTGGGGAGAAATAAATTTCAAACATTAACACTATGCAGACCCCATATATGAGTTTTACAAGTCTCTCATTGCCAATTTGTAGGTTAAGTGCAGAACTATAAGGCACAGACATTTTTAAGAGCTTTTTTGGTATCCCATTGAAAAAAACCTGGTAAAACTAATTCAAAGACTATAACAACAATCTAAAGAAAAATGTTTAATCAAACAAAATAATTTAAATCATATAATTTCAAAAACACAATGCCTAAAATTACCTAGTTATTCAGGTAAAAATGTAACAGTGCTTTTTACATATCTAACTCTTTTTCTATATATAATTTAATGCAAATAATCATATGTATGGATAAAATAAGCACATATATATATATACAAATTAGTTATATGTAAAATGCTTAATAGTTTTAATTCATAGTGGAATAAGAACTATATGGATAAGTTTATGTTCAATCCAACAATCTGAGCTCTATCTATTAAGAGGTAGAATATAACTGGAAAAGTTTCAAAATACTCAAGGTTAAATTCAGCTACTTTGGCAATATATCTTTAGGCATGTATTTATTTTCTTTTTACTAAATTTTCCATTGCCAAATCACCTTTCTTTAGGTAAACAGATAATAAGCACGACTGAAAGTTGAAAGCACATCTTTAGAAAATATTTACTGGCAATAACCATTAAAAAAAGAAAAGAATATACATACTTTGTGAAAAAATCAGGCACAAGAAAAGCACAAAAGATTTTTGATAGTACTTTAACACAAAGCAAACTCACCCTAATGATGTCTACTTTATGTATATAATGAGATATTTCATTAAAAACAAAATACACAAGAGCTAAATCAAAATTCTAAAAATAAAATGTTTGGTACCATGGATATTTTCACATTATATTAACAATGTGGCTCCCTCAAAAACTGAAGAAGCAAACAAATAAATTATTTTGACCTCAGGCACTAATGGTAGGTGACAGTCCTGCTGCATTTTATACTGATAAGACTACATCTAAAATATTGTGTTTCTCCTAGGAATCAGTCTTCAAGAGAAAGAAACTCTATGGCATTTGTTGAAGAAACTCAGCAAATCATATCATTGAAAAAACAGCTGAAGGGAGACAGGAAAAACACAACAGTTGAGTTGGGAAGAAATACAGACCTCTGTATGATTCAAGGAAACAGAATTAGCACAAAGGGAGAAATTTCCAGATGATAACCATACTGAGGGCCTACTATGAGCAAAGTACCATCTTTGGTGTTTCAGGTATGCTATGTCACTTAATTCAATAAACTCTTGAAATGACCATCATTATCCCCATTTCACAGATGAGGAAATTGAGGCAAATTAAGTTACTTGCCCAAAGTCTCCCACCTAGCCCTTAGATATGAATCAGTTCTGATTCCCATAGCCATTTCACTATATTATATTGCTTCCCTAAGAAGTCAGACAAACATTAGAAAGAACTTTGGAACAGAGTTTTCTGTATTTGCTTCAGGAGACAATGATTTTCCATGCCCCATACCTCACTAATGTTGCAGAACAGACTTATGCACAGAATATGTGGTTGGTCTGGGTGACCAAGCAATCTGAAATTCTATGTATCTTTAGTCTCTGAAAACAAGTCTAGTTGAAGTTTTACTAGGGTGGCACTATAATGAGGATTAACAGGGAAGAAGATACCCACTTCTTCCTTTTAAAAATGATACACTATATATTTTTTATCCTGGATAAATTGGTTAAAATAGTCTTTGCATCTACAAGAAGTAAATAGACATATATCTTTCAGTGAAAGAAAGATATAAAATTGCTGTGGGCGGCCAAACCAATATTTGACAATTTTTTTTTTAAATTATGCATTCTGTGACTGTGTCTTTTAGGCCAAAAAGGATTGGGTCCTTAGCTCTTAGTTTGGTAACCATCAAGAACCATAGGGTACCAGATAAACATACATAAGGTCATCAAGTTCAGTTGGGAACCAAACAAAGTCAAAGGCTTCACTTCGCCGATTTGTTTTAGGTGATTAAAACAATAAAAGCTACTTCAAGAATGGCAAAATCCACTTGTTATTAGTCTGTATTTATTTAATAATGGACTGAGCAACCCGTTTGTTAAACAGTTCATAAAGTGTCAAAGTATCCAGTATACTAATATTTTTCAGGGGAATAATAATATTACCCATTCAGATTTTACATAATGATTTAATCATGAGACTACCATATTTACTTCAAAGGTAGTAAGTAGTCTTTCAAGAAGCTTAAAAAATATTATAGAAAGAAGCACCGAGAATTGTATATATTTATACACACCTCAGCTGTAATAGTAACCACATTATGTATAGATAATGAAAACATGGAATTGCCCAGAAAGCAGAGATAATAAATAAAATAGATATTTTAATTTAAAAGAAGGATTTGCCTTTAATTTTTTTTTTTGTACCAGTTTCAGTTATTTCCAAGAAGGAAAGTTTTTTACTTTCTTGACTAATCACTCTAATTTTATTTGCACCATAGTAACACACAGATATTAGTATCTCTCCCAAAACGCACAGTAAACAATTTTCCCTATTAATAGCTAAAAATCTGCCCAGAGACACTGGGCAAGGGTGGGTTAATTAAGTATTAATTGGGTTAGAAACCGTGCTGTCCTGGATTATGTGTGCACTGGGACTGGCTGCTTACTTCAGTACAACACAAAGTCTACAGATTGCATCTTGTGAAAAAACGCTCACTAGGACCAGTGAAGGAATAAAGGGGTAGCATTTAAGTTGAATCTATTAATGTATAAAAACAAAGAAAATGCTACTTAATAAATATACTAGTTGCTAACATTTACATAGTATATATTATTTGCCAGGCACTATTCTATGAGCTTGACCTACCTTAAAGCTCTTAATCCTCATGACAAACCTACAAGAAAGTACTATCATTATCCTGATTTTATAGATGAGGAAACTGAAGCTAGGAAGTTAAGTGTCTTGCCCAATTGTACTGCTATTAGGTTGTAGAAGCCAGCATTTGAACTTGAGAATTGTGGTTCTATAATATATATTCTTAACCTCTCTACACTTTACCTCATCTCCCTCTTTTGTAAAACACACTTTACTTTTTTCCCTAGACTAGAATTTATATTACCACCAAATTATATAAAAGATTCTATGAATTAAGGTGCGTATCACTTAGACACACTAAAATTCCCATGAAAGTATAATTCTTGGGCCCAAACTTCAGCACAAATAACTGTATTTTATTTATACAAGTTCAGTTGCTTTTCAGCTGCATGCAGTATTTGCCTTTGTGTGTGCAGATGTGGCTGTATGTCAATAATTTGCTGGTTGAGTTCCACTTCAGATCAGGCTAGACTGGAAGTGAAATATACAAGGTGTTTTACACAGATCTTGGGTTTCTTCAATTTATTTTTTCCATTTTTAAGGATCATTATTGCCATCTGAATGATCCTATTTGCATGCAAGATGATTTCTAATGATTATTACTATTTGTAATAATCTGTATCAGAAAGCTCCCTGGCTAGCTCTTACCTGAACTGCAAAGTACTCTTGTGGGCTCTCTGGGAAACACCCAATATCATAAACTGCAGGTGGTTCATGGAATTATTTTAACTACAAGCAATAGCACTTCATAGTAATGAAAGAGAAATGTATTTGTTTCTTAACTAAGTAGGTAAATAGCTTTCTTTATTGTTACTCCTTGGGGACCAACAGTTTTGAAAATAACATATCAAATGGTAGGCCATCAAACCTCATTACTTTATATTCAGTTGTTTCAGATTTGTTTGTTATTGGGGCATGCTGGATTGAATGTTAACTCTACCCTGCAAGAATACTAGAATTTTCTAAGTAAAATAATAGCATGTACCAGTGAAATATTTTATCTAATGAAGAGCACAGTGCAAGAAAAGCCTTTACGTATGGGACCACTTCAACTGAACATTAAATATGCTCCTTACAATTACTGTACTCTTTTAGTAAAAAGCTTTTACATAATCAAGGCAATCTATATACTTAAACAAGGTAATCTATATACTTAAAAGTAATCTATATACTCAAAAGTATATATAATCTATATACTTCAACAAGGTAATCTGTATACTTATAAGTAATAAAAACTTATTTCCTTAAAATGTTTAGTTTGAACATAAATAAGAAAAAAAAACCTCTTCCCCTCAATAGACCAAATTAAGTAGATTTTGAAAAATTATGTTTGATCTTTTTCATATTTTAGACAGGAAAATAAAAGATGAAGAATTATTATAAAGATGACTAACTGTAAATAAATTACATTATGCACATGCATATATACATAACAACTTATGTAGCTGTGGGAGGTTTTAAGCAAATAACAAAATATAGAATTATCAGGCTCAAAGTAGTTATTTTATCTCCTCCCACAGACCGTGCCACAGTGGAGGAGAGCACATGCTGGTTTCCAGCCCTTCTCTCTGGTCTGTATTCCTCTCTACCCCGGGCTCCTTTTCAATGCTATTGTTACAAGTGCTACTGCTCCTCTTATTTACATTTGTGATTCTTCAACAGCAGACAAAATTCTCTACAAAACTGGTGCTTCAAACTAGTGCCTTTCACTACAGAAAAATCACCCAAGGCATACTAAATTAGATAGAAATGTAAGTTTTATACAAAAGCAAAAAGAGATTCTTTCACAAATGATTTTCATTTAAAAGCAAAAATCAGCATTATTTGCACAATTTCACCTCTAAAAGACGTAACTTATTTGTCTCAGAATTCTGAAGCATAAAATTGCAAATGATTAAGGAAATGAACAGTTTCTGATGCGCCTGCTACTCTGTTCACTTCTGCAACAGATCTGCCTTCACATAAAACAAAGTGCACAAGAGGGAGAATAACTAACTTTCTACAATTCTGAAATATTCGAAATTTGTGGTCTTCAATTCCTTGAATTTAAATAGGCTTTTGCCTTTTCTATTTTCTTTTCTAACGTATTGTGTTAATTATTATATTTATTCATCCATAGGCTTTATTTAAGTAAGTACAACTAAAAATTCACTATATACCCAATAACAGCACTAGCAAACATGAATAATAATAATAATAAGCTAATAAATGATGCACTGGCTGCCACCTATGGAGCTGATTTCTTCTGGATGTAATACATATGTAAATATGGCACTTTACATAAAACATCTCTAAATAAAGTAGGTGTTTAATATACTTCCTTTCATTGCAAAGGGTTAATCAGCAAGGTTTACATTTGGGAATTTTCTGAATCATGCTCCACCCTCTCCAGTAGCGCTGCCAAAAATCATCTGACAGGAAACGTAAGATTAAGTTTGTCCTACCTAAGCGAACAAAGAGTGCTCTGAACAGGCCACCGGTTTACTGCAGAGCGGGAACTTTTCTAATCCTGCTGGAATCTGCAGTGCTGCTCAGAAAATATCACGGAAAAAGTTGTTTTCTTTCCTCTAACATCTTGTCTCTGGATCATCTCATTTTGGTCGCACTGCAGATCCTGCTGCTTCTCCCGTAAAGGTTAACTTAAAGCTCCAAACATAATCATGTGGAAAATGGACATTATTGATTCCTGTGGTCCATTGTTCCCCCATCCTAAGTCTCTGAAGTTCAAGTTCAATCTGGAATTACATCATGTCTGGTTTCTCCTGGTTACCAGACGGCTTGAGACGTGACCACAGCTACAGAAAAAACAAACAGCCTTCTTCACGCTTCGGCTCCCCTATCGATTCAAACGTAAACTTTTTTTCTTTCTCTCAAGTATGCTTCAAGTATGGAGCACGGTTAATTTAGAGATTAAGTTCCAAATTAGATTATCTAATGGCATCTTAATGGATTGCTGACCCATTTCCTGTGGGATGGCAGCATGCAAGTCTGGCTGGAATACAATTAATTTCTTAGGAAGTATTCTGAAGAGTTTGCCCAGATAAAGAGGAAACGTCCTGCTGTACAAATCTTTCTTTATAAATGGAGAAAGTTAGGCAAAAGTACAACAAATCCCAATATAGTTTTCAATAGCCAGATCACAAACATTGTATGTCTCATATCAAGATCATTTTCTAAGAACGGTAACATTTTTATTTTTGATTTCATAACGGGTGCAAATAATTTTGATGAGAATGGAGTAATTAAATCCTTTAAATAGAATATTCAAATACAAAGAGCAACACTACTTAGCAGCCCTGTTACCAAACAATGGTCATGTGCAATTTTGGCTTTTGCAATTCTCCCCCTGAAACCAAAGACTCTTCATTCATCTACTTTATCAGCATTTCTATCATAGTCCCAGAGTGGCATGCTAGGGGCCCAGAATGATGCATAAAAAGTTGAACATTTTGAACACACTTTAGCACTGACAGCTGAAAAGGAAATTCAGCACTCGGAGAATAAAGCTCCCCCCAGGAACTCCAGGAACAACCCAGCTGTTGTACTGTAGTTATGTGTCAAGATAACAAACTGAGAGCAGGAAATGCTAACCTAGTGAATTCGCATGATGGTCTAAATGTAATGTTGAAATGCAAGTTAACTCTTAATACCACCTAAGGACAGGACACATACTACCCTTATCACACACATGCCACATACATGTGGATACACGCACACACACACGCATATATGCAAACACACATGTAAACACATATGTGTACATACAAACATGGTTTGCAACCCAATATTAAAAATATTTTTGTTTAAATGTCTGTTTTGAACTCTCTTGAGAGCATACATTTTATGAAGAAAACTTTATGGACATAGCAAGGAAAACAGTAAATGGTTAAGGGCAGTGTTATGCAAATAGAGTTACGTGTACGAGATGAATGCTAGTAACCCTTCCTCTTTACCCTCTCTCTCCTGACCAACCAGATCCAAATAACCTTTACTGGCTGCTAAATTTCTCTGGGGAAATCTAGCAACTCTCTAGAATTGCAGTAATAAACGACAATTTCTTACAAAAACATGTGTAAAGTAACTACAGAATGAAGTATTCAACTCATAGAAAGGAACTGCTAACACATGTAACATGGAAAATAGCTGATAAAAGTCTCTTTGGTGCCATTCAATTATGGCATCAGCAGAAACACAGAAATCTTTCCAATTATTTCAGTAAAATCTTCATTTATTCATTATTTCAGAGGCTGAGCAAATGGTTTGTGTAAACATATCCTTCAGTAACACGCACATGTTTATTTTAGCCATCTGAAGGCTTCTTCTATGTTTATATAAGCCATCAGACACATACCACCACTCACTTGCGGCTTTGCATTTTCTTTAAAGGGGTGAAGGGAGACAAGGAGAATGAAACAATAAATCCAGTTTCTCTTTTGCATAAAGCACTCACTCCAATGTTTTAAAATAACATATGTTTATATTATTCTTGGATTGTCCTTCGGCTTCTTTTTCATTCAATTATATTGCTCTTTCATATTTTATAGTACAAGCTATGTTCTAGCTATACTTTCAAGAAAGCCAGTTAGGGAGTAACTGCTGTATGTGTTTATACCCATATAACTCACATATGCAACACTGTAATTTGTCCACTTAGGAGGACAAAGCACAAACACAACAGTACCTAGCTTAAGCAATTCATCACCTACTACCCTCCTGAGAGCTGTGAGCCCTTCACCAACATTTTACTCTGGGTTAACTGCAGAAAAAATCACTTTCTCAAGATGCACGTAACTCCTTTGCTCATGCACACGAATACATGCATACATACATACACACATACACACACACAAATAGCTCACAAAATTTTAAGGTCGAAACAGCAAAACACCTTCAGGGTTGTAACCTAGTAAGTCTGTGAAAACTTTCCAAAAGAGTCAGCTTTGGTTCCTAAGTGAATGTTTATACATTGGGGTGGGGTGCAGGGGAGGATGGAGGAAATCTTCCAGCTTTGATTATACTTGCACAGCGCCCTCGGCACTGCCATTTCCAGTCCTGAAAAAGGAGCTGCATTTGATATGAAAACACCTCCACAGGGCGATTACTATAAAGCAGAAAAGGGGCAACCATGGACAAATGACCATGCGAGTGAAGTAATGGCAGCACACAACAAACAATCAAAACAAAACAAAGCAAAACCCAAACACCCACTTTGCTTTGTCCTTTTCTACCACAAAGTCTCCAGGGACTGCCTTTTCTTAAAAACAAAAAGTGAAAAACCACAAGAAAAAATAACCTGTGATATTTTCGTTATTCCATCATGACAATGGCAAATTATTTAATTCTCTGGTTGAATAGATCTACATTTCTCAGATGTTTTCAACTTATTCAGATGATCCTAAAACTGTAGCTGTGCCCTGCAGATATCTATTATCTACCTTTAAAGTAATAGTGTTGTAGACATTTATGATTTCCTTTTTCAGTATTCTTTCTAGAAAAAAAAACATTAAGTTTTAAAAACAACCACAGTGCACAAACGATAAGTTATGAATAAAGCTTTGTGCCACAGACCTGGCCTATTTGTATTATCAAATATAGATTCAACTTGTGTCCGTTTTTGACAACTATAACAAAGCAAAGCAAATTTCTGTCTCATTTGAGCACCTTTACTCTGACCTTTATGACATTTAGATTTTAAGATCAGTGAGCATCTGTCAGTCACAGTGGTTAGGACAGCCCACCACAGAAATTCAATAAATACCTGTCGAATGTATGCACGTGATGCCTACCCTTATTAATTATGTGCTTTCTGAATCACCATAAAAAAGAAACAAACCAAAAGCTACCTTTTAAAGAGTTTTTGGAATTATTAGGTCACTCTACATATTATTATCTTCTTATCCAAGGAAAAAATTACTGTGTTTGAAAGCGGGAGGAAAAAAAAAATCTTAACTAAATAAATTCTGAATTTTTTTCTGACTTACTATGACCTGAAATTGAATACCACACCAATTTTTCACCAAGAAGGCGATTTGTAACACAAACAATATTCCCCTAAGAACTGAGCTTAGCCACCACATTCATTCACTCCAAGACACGTATTCTGAGATTCTTTGTCCACTCACCTTTTCTTTGTTGGGGTATAAAGTTTTGATTCAAAGAATGACTAGGATCTAGGTGAAATTATACTTTAAATCTTCAATAATTTACACCTTTATTTGCCTTTAATGTACTTTAGAAGTGCTATCCTATTTTAGATTAAGTAAATGTCAATCAGTAATGCACAGATTTGGCAGTTCACACAGCAATAGGCACACTTACAAACATGAGTACGCTTCATCTGATTTGGAATTCTTGTAAATATGGTAAGCCTGTATATAGACATAGGCCATTTTGCTAACTGATAGGCAGAGCATGAAATATAAGAAAGTTATTTAATAAAATAAAATGCAAACATTGTGTTATCAAATTCAATTAAGTTGACTTTAAAATAGTTATTAATTCAAGCTATTTGAATAAGATACTTTCATTTAATTTAACTAAGATGATTAATCATTAAGACTATTTAAATATGCTTTCATTGAGTTTATCTTCTTTTTTACAAGTATAATACTGTTTTTTTTCCTTAAGGGAAGAAATAATACAAGCTTTTTGGGAAAAAAACTCACAGTATGTAAAACTGCATCCATTTTTAAAGTGGATGTTATATCAATCTTCAAAAAGAGAAAAGTTGTATTGTATTCATTATGGTAGTAAATTAATACAAAGTCATCAAGTTTTTACAAGCAAAATCCAGATAATTTTCTTAATTTTTATCTGAGTTAAACTGGACATTTAATTAGTCTGATTCTTTTAAACTCTGCTCTTCAGCAGTTTCTATCAACCAATATGGACATGGGCAGCCCACTTACAACTGATATCTGAGAATGTACTTTTACACAGGCACTGAAGGAAGTTTACAATCATAGCAGGGGAGGAAAATTATGCTGGCTCTACTTTTGGTGAACTCCGTATGGTATTACCTCACTCTCTTCTGCAAATTTTTACCTCTTATTACTTAACGATTACACAATGAATTTTAATTTGTCAATATGACACAATTTATTCTTTATTAAAATAGTGCATAAGAAGTTGACTTAGAACAACTTACTTTCTAAAACCAATACATAAGAAAATTATCAAAACTGATTTTGAAAATGAAGTTAGAGCATAAATTTTTCACCAGACAAATAAATTCAATCTTTCACATCAATATACAGACAGAAGTTAAAACTTTAAACCAAATTCCTTCTTTAGCTATGGTTCCAACAATATTCTCACTCTAAAATTTATGGGTGCTGCCAATAGTTACATTGACTAATTTGAAATTTTTCTTCTAGGTTTTCCCTTCTGATAGGGGAATAAGTGAATAGCTAAATGGCTTAGAGTTAGCAGTAGAGGAAGTATTTATAATGTGAAAAAGCAATACTTTATCCTCAGATAGTTAAAAAAAATCTACCCTAAAGCTGTCATTTCATTTTTCAGGTCCTAAAATCTAAATGTCACATTCCACTCCCTCCCCCACCAAAAAATTATAAATTGTATAAAACAGTTGGCAGCATTCAGAAATTCCAGTGATCAGTTAGAATACGCTATAATCTCAAATTAATTTGACGTTGCATTTAAATAAGAAATAAGGAAGGGGGGTAGGGGAAGAGGGGTGGTATAGCCAAAACAACTAAATTTTTAACATATATTTTCTGTAAAGCTAGTTATAAACAAACACTATATAGCTCATGTAATTTTTAGATGTAAGTGTAGGGTTGGAAATAATTAAAATGTTACCTTTGCCAAGTAATTCCCAATGTATCCTCACTGGTACTGGGGTATAAATGCCTGCCGTTTTGATTCATGGTCCAGTCACAAATCCTCAGCTGTCAATTGAAACCTAGCAGTCAGATATGGATCGAGCAGTACTACAGTTTTTAGTATTTAAATGAACACATGCAAAACTAGTACTGTACATGGCATTAACCTTACTTTCCCCAAGAGGAAACTTAAAGAAAAAAAAAAAAAAAACAAGCAAAAGAAAATCTTACTCTGAAAAGCAAAATTCCTAGAATCTTTTTCCAAAAAAGCTATTGCAATATGCTTCTCCATTAATTAAAGCATACAAGAGAAGTGCATAGAACATAACAATTAGCCATCATTAGAGTACAAATTGAGCTGAAATAAAAGCAAACGTTAATGTTCAATAGAGATTTTAGAAAGAAAACAAAAATGCTTTTTTTTTCTATGCAACATACCAAATAATCTGCACTAAGTAAAATAATCAATAACTTTAAGCATGCAGTTTGCAAAACATAGAAGACATGCAGTTTAGAGGAGAAAGGCCCCACCTTACAAACATTCGCCCTAATTTATGTTTGGAAGTATCAAGGTATTCAGTTTTAGATATTTACTAATTTTGTTTTACTTAAAGTGGCATTGTTTAGAAAGTGTTGATAAGAATTTCTACTTTTATGTTAAACTCAGAGTGATGGCATTTAAAATATCTTACTACATCTGAAGAAAGTGAGGAATGCAATGAATACAAGCTGAAACAAATTCTTCCCAGATCGCCGAATCATCAGCTCTGTCCTTCAGAGATTGTTCGAGTAACCCTATCCAGCTCTGTTTGGTTAACAGCTGCCCTACAGTGCTAGCAGATTTATTGAAAAGATATATTGCTTATTTTTATGCTTAAGAAAGTAAACTTATCCGGCTTTGGGGGAAGAAACACACTAGAAAATCATGCTTTTTAACCTTTAGATAACCATGCTGTAAATTAACTGCATCTTGAATCAAAAAGATGATTTCTTCACAGCAATTCACTAACCCTGGTTTGCTGCTTCTCAGTAAGAATTTCTAGATGATGATCAGAGTCAAAGTACCCCACAAATATATACAAGTAAATGTTAAAATAAAGAAAAATAAATAAATAAATAAAAGATGCTCAGTGACAAATACAAATAAATGAACATTTGATTTTTCCTAAGGTACTAAACCAATGGAATCCTTCCTTCTTTTTAAGTGTCTCAACACATACTGGCTTTTACCAATATATTTTATAATATAATAAATGCTTGGTAAATGAAAAAAATAAAATAAAATAAACTATGATAAACTATTTTAATCCTTTCTGATACTGCTATGGCTAAAAAACCCTGGCTATTAAGAATCTTTACTTTTTTAGACTCTCAAGCTTCGGCACGCTCTAAGTAATAGTGATTCAGGAATTTTAGAATAATATACCCAATTTTTACAGATCTGTGAAGCTCCAAAAATACCATCTAAAATTTCCAAACATGTGTTTTAATTATATTGATATTTCAAGTAAAAGTTATCTTACAATTTAAGAAACTGAAAAAAATTCCCTTCATGTAGACAGACAGATAAGTAGATTGATAGATATGTAGATTCTGTTCAGAATATGTCACAAAGAAGTCATTAATCAGAAATAAATTAGAAAGGAAGATAAATATTCTTAAAATGCACCATAATACTTACATAAAGGAGAAAATGTATACTTGATGAGTTTTAAGTCAAACAGATGATACACTTTTGCTATTTTAATGAAGTAAGTTTTTGTTCAATCTAGTGTGTGAGAAGCAATATGGCAGGATTTTTTAAAAATTCTCAAAATGAGTCATCTAATAAGAAATTCAATGTGATGGGGCAAATTGATTTTTGTTGGGTTTTTTTTTTCACATTAACAGAGTAAACAGTTGTCTATTTCAAAATACAGTGTTAAAAGTATTGAAATAAAACCATGAAAACAA
Organism: Galeopterus variegatus; assembly: GCF_000696425.1. NCBI lineage: Eukaryota > Metazoa > Chordata > Mammalia > Dermoptera > Cynocephalidae > Galeopterus > Galeopterus variegatus. Next base: position 241,168 of record NW_007727951.1, on the reverse strand, counting down.
TCTAAAAACAGTTCAAGAAACTTGGCTTTGTATAAAGATTACCTTATGGACCACTTATTGATTCTGCTGTAGTCAATGCAAATGCCAGTTTTGTATAAATTGAACATTCTCAAGAAGGGAGGAGTACATTTAGGCATGGCACATGTTAATTCTGTTAATTCTTAACTTCAGGTTAGTTTCTATGGGCCTCTCAGCTTAGACTGGAGAAGTTTTCAGAAAAAGAATAAACTTTCATAAAACAATGGGAACCGAAATATCACTCACTGATTAGCTTACTGTCTCAAAGACAACTGCAGGAACACTATGTCTCCAGAAAAATGCACATGTAAATTAGTTTTTTGTTGTTAATGTTGCTAATTTTTTGTTTGTCTGTTTGTTTTACCACCCCTAAAAATGTCAAGTGGGCTATCTTTGGCCACATGCTGAATACTAAAAATCAACATGTTTTTGGACTTTTCTTTCCTAAGAGTAGTCTCAAAGGGGTTAAAACTGACTACAGCTATTCATTTTCATCTATATTTAAGATGCAGTTGTCCCTCGGTAACCATGGGGAATTGGTTCCAGGACCTCCCGCAGATAACAAAATCCACAGATTCTGAAGTTCCTGAAATAAAATGGTGTAGCATTTGCATATAACCTATGCACAATCTTCTTTTATACCTTAAATCATCTCTAGATTACTTATAATACCTAATACAATGTAAACAATATGTAAATAGTTGATATGTAAACCATACCATATGGTTTAGAGAACAGAGACAAGGAAAAAAGTCTGTGCATGTTTGGTTCTGATGCAATTTTTTTCCAAATATTTTCAATCTGTGGTTGGTTGAATCCACAGATGCAGAACCCAAATATATGGAGGCCCTACTGTATATGTAATAGGAATATTTCTCTCAAACAGAAAAACATGCTTAAATACATACAAAATAATCAATAAATATGTTTACCAATATTTTAATGACAAAGAAATTGGCAGGATATTAATTAGTATTGAATTAATTTCCTTGCAGTCACTAAAATGTAAATTACAATTTCTCTCAAACAGAAAAACATGCTTAAATACATACAAAATAATCAATAAATATGTTTACCAATACTTTAATGACAAAGAAATTGGCAGGATATTAATTAGTATTGAATTAATTTCCTTGCAGTCACTAAAATGTAAATTACAATTAAAATTTATTTACCTATTTAGATTGTGGACTAGCATTATCAAAATTTCCAAAAGTTTTTGAGGAGACATGATTATGCACGTTTGCATGTTGTAACTTAATTAAGCCAGGTTACTCGAGCAAGAGCCTCTGTCTTCATGTTTTTTGTTTTTTTTTTTTTAAATTAATAACCCTTTTTCTGCATAAAGCATCTATGAATCCAGACCGGTTCCCGCTCACTGGCTGAGCGAGGTGCGGGCGCAGCACCGAGGGTTGCGATCCCGTTGCCGGTCCCGGTCCGGTACGGGCGCGACACTGAGGGTTGCGATCCATTGCCGGACACGAAAAAAGACAAAAAGGAAAAAAAAAGTGATGTTGTGGGAAACAAATACTTTAAATAGAAATGAGCTATTCACCAAATATTTCCATGATGTAATTCCCAAGAAAATCAATTCCTAAGAATCTATTTTACCAAGATAGTTGACCAAGCAAAATTGAACAGAATCTAGGTATTGAAAGGTTAACATTAGATGTTCTTAAGCTTCTTTTGAGGACATGTTAAATATTCTTGGTATTAGTATAATTCAATGTTCTTAAGGAAAAATAACTTTACATAAGGCATTAAATAACTTTAAAATAATGGTAATCTTTTTTGAGGTGGGAGTGATAATTCCTCAGTTTCTGTCCTGCGAGGGAATCGGTGTTAGTTAATTCAGCTGCCAATTTTTTTAAATTAAATATTAAACTTTAATTTTAAGTGCCACATAAATACATCTTTCATTTACATAAGATTTCCCTAAAGTCAAAGCTTCAATAACATTCTAATAAGTTTTCCAAGTATTTTCCCTTAAAAGTTAGGAAATTACTTTTCCCCCCAGTAGTAATCAAGTTTAAAATACCAAGTTCAGGTCTGTTTAGAAATTTAGTTTGTTAAAGTTGTGTGTTTATATGTGGAGGAGGGGAGCAATATTCACTTTCGTAACAATATAGACTCTAAAACAGACCTGACTATATACATATCCTTACAACAATGCAAACTCATATAAATCATTTTAATTCTTTCATTTATGTGTACCTACCAATATGAAATTAGACTGTCTAGAAAATTAAGGTAAGATGTATATTAAACCAATAATGCCCAGAATTCTAAAAGCAAATAGAAAGTGATGAAATTAAGATTCTCCTCCAAAGAAACAGTGCAAACAATAAGTCAAGGTCAAGTTTTCATAGTGTATGTTGTTGGGATGGGGTTCCAGAAAGTCTCTGGAAGGAGAACCTTATTTCTGGCCAACTGAAATGAGATTGTTTCAAAAAAACAAGGATGGGGACCATCTGGTTTCCCTCAAAAATCTGCATAGGGGAAACACCTAAGATCCAGATCATTATCCTTTCCTATACTATACTCAAATAATTATGTAAGTAGCTGATAGCCATAAAGAATCAATATTGCTTGTGATTTTAGAATAAGAGTTTGTTTATTCAAATAAGAATCCGTCACTGATATTAACAAGGGCTTTTGTTCAATGCATAGCTTTGGGAACAAAAGAAAGAGGTAAGCAAAATGTTTTACTTTGCTATACTCAGCAAACAGGCTGACATACTAAAAGTCCCTCATGATGACAACAGCTCTCAACTGAACCAATAAACCATTAAACTATAAATAGAATATTCAACGCAGGCAAATTAACCTTTTCATTTTTTTTTTTTTAAGTTTACAGTGATCCTCAGGGAAATATCTTGAAAGGTATGCTTCATATTGTCTTGGGTTTATTTCTCCAGGTGCCTCAGGGAAACAAATTTTGGGGGAGTAAAGGTGCTTTGGTGGGGGGCTTAAAAAAATTAACACTCCAATATTCATACTTTCTCTTAACTCTTGGATTGGTGGAATTTTACTTTATTACTTTACTTTACTTTTACTTTATTACTATTATTAATTACCTGCCATGGAGCAAATCAAATGGCCTCTGAATGAACAGTATGTAACCTCTGAATAAACAGTATTAATAAGCAAAATCGTCAGAATGAAATTGTGTTATTTGTAGGACATATAACACATATAAAAAAGATACTCAAGATCATCCTGGTGTCTGAAAGTCACTTTTAATGTCAATTTTTAAAACCCATGCTTCTTGATACTTACTCGATTTAATCAACAGAGTAGAATTAAGTTAAATGAGTATGCACAGTCCATGAGCTGAATAAACATTACTGACCATAAATCATAAGTATGAGAAAGTGAAAGTTTTGGGGGGTTTTTTTTGAGGCTACTTTAACTTGTAAAATGTAAGGTTTCAAGGGACTCTGGAGATCATGTAGTTCAACCTCTTCATTTTCCTTTCCAAGATAAGGCTTCAGGAGAACAAGGTTTAAGGACATGTCCCTGGTTAGACATGCCCTGTTCAGATCAACACTAAAACTCACAGCTCCTGACTCCTAATGCCTAGTTTTCACCCACTACACCAGTTTGCCTGTCATTGTTCCTTTCCCACCTTACCTTTCATATGCCGCCCAAGAATATTTAAGGCTAATTCATCTGTAAACATAACCTTCAGAATTTCCTCTACTTCTTGATTCAAGTTAGATCTTTTAAAGTTAGTATTTTCAGGAAAAAGGATAATTTTTCCCTTGTGTTTTTGTTGAAATTTAAGTTTACATTCAACATAACTTTATTTTTATTAATTAGAATAGCTTATCTGGATATTAGCCTTTGACAACCAATAAAGTAAGTCAAAAAATGAATGAATGATAAAAGACAGACAATGGAAGGATTTTTTTTTTTAATTTAAGAACTAGCCAAACAGCTAAACATTTGCATAGCCATTATTTTGACTGAAACTTCCTTTAAATGTGTTTCCTTTCCAGCTAGCATATGTGAAAAGTGACCTCTTATCCATTTACATACCTACCCAGAAGTCATGTGATAGGGTTTTACGTCAAGCTGTCAATTATGATAACAGACACAATAAGAACAGCCCAAGTGTTGATAGCCTGCTTCCTGACTTTATTGAAAAGTTTGTTGATAGTCCACTTGTGTCCTTTCAATTGCTTGCCTCTAATAAATGACTACCTTTTCAGCGGTTTTAATGTACCAAGCTTTGGGTTTGTGGTTTGCCAGGACAATACTAGAAAGGAATTTCAACTAATAACTATTTTAAAAAGAAAATCCTCCACATGCAATTTCTTAAAAAGGCTATTTTTTGCAACAGAAATTTTCAGTGTAATGAAAAGTACTTCCAAATTCTAGCTTCAAATTATATCAAGAAGTGTTGAAAATATTTCAATATAAACTAGCCCAGTAATTGAAATGGAAATAATAGCATTATAGTCATGCAGGAGATATAACATGCTGAAGCTCAAGCATCAATGAAATCCATGCAATTGTGAGAGGTAATGCAAGGAACTGAATTGATCAGGCCACCCATTTATTAGATCTAATAATAGGTAGCATATATAGTCAGGAGATTGAAATTCTGAGATTATGAAAATAAGCCTTATCTCTTATGAACTAGAGCTTACTTGACTTTGTCTCACATAGAGAAGGCAAAAGTGACTTCCCAATTATTCCACCTAAAATCTCAAATGTATATCAAAAGTTAAAGTGCACTTTTATGGCTCATTTGAATGGTAATCTTTTATTTCTAAACAAGAAGCTTCTTAGCTTTTATTTCCAATTTGCAATTAGGTTTTTAAAAACATACGGTGTATTGATGTATAATACATCAATGTATAATAAAGATTTATGCTTTTATTATGACCTTAGGCTCAAATAGAATGGTGATAACCAAATTAACTAGATTCTCTTGTATTATCAAACTTTCTGTGATACCAAAGAAAGGTGGCCTGAAATTAGCAAATTTGTTACCAGATAAGGAATTGGTGCTAATTCATGTAAATTGCTTCATGTTACCCATTTATACTAAAATTACTAAAATTTTTAGAACAGATTGTAAAATAATTCTGTATTTTCTAAGCAACATCCAACACCCTGCTAGATAGTTCCCATTTTCTCAAAGACATAAAACTTGGGAAATGTGTTTCCTTCATCTTTCGTAATGAATGTGCTAAGTGTGTTCATGAAGTATGAAGGAGGAAAGGAAACACTACATTTTTACTACACTTCTGTGAAGTCAGACTGGAGGTCTTCTGCACTTCTGAAAATGTTCCAAACCAAAAAAGGACACTACTCAGCAGAGACTAAAGAGTTCAGTCTGCCAAAGCAGGACCCATGAGTTCTTCAAGCCACCACACCATCTTCCAATAGAGGTTAAAGAAGGATGAAGCTCCAGTTGAAGTTCTGATTTAGGGATCTACCCCATGCCAACAGTGAATGTATTAACTAAGCCAATAATCCCAAAGACAGACCTTTAACAGTACTCAAGATTGTGTCAGGAGATAAAAGAAAATTCTAAAGTCAAGCCCTGATCAGCCAGCATGAGCTGATTATTATGAGTAATTAGAGGGGATTGTTTTTAATGGCAAATTATCAACTGGTTTACACGAATCTTTTTGAAATATTCCTCATGATCATGTGATTTTATTTTTTAGGTTGAAATTAAATATCATATTTACCATGGTAGGTGAAACTCTAATGTCAGAAAAACTAGGATTTCAAGGCAGTTAGCAACCAATATTAATCAGTAATAACCATTATAAAAAGGAGCACAAATAATAACACGTAAATGAATACTTCTAGTATTCATTCAGATTTGTCAGTATGAATGTATTACTCTTACAGGTAAAGAGTTAATTTTAATATTTTCCATCTCAGTTTAAGGATGCCAGCACACCTGTGTGTTAAAAATGACTATGTGAAAGTTGTACTGTAGTGTCATAAAGATTATTTATAAGATTATCAAAATTATTCAACAATTTAAAATTTATTGTTAACTCTAATTTATGTAGGCTATATTAAAGGTTTTTTTCTAAAGAAAAAACTGCACTCAACAATGCACATCAATACTTTTCATAACCCAAAAGGATAAATCTTTATAAAGAGGCCGCCATGAACTGAAAAAAGTACCTGGTGACAATATTTATTCTTAAGGGGTCATGTATATTAAAGGCTATGGGAATGTTTAAAAGAACTCTCTCGGACTAAAACCATTGCCTTTCTAATTTTGAATTTCTCCTAGCTAATATAAAATGATTGATTACCTTTATTTCATGTACCCCTTGATTTTCCTTTTCATTCATCATTGAGTGCTTTAAACCAAATGCATTTAGAACCTGCCACTAAAAGAGTGGTCTCTTTTAAATCTTTGTAAAGTAATGAAAGGACACAGTAAATCAATCTCATTTCTGCTGTAGGAAAAAATAACCTTTACTCTACTGAAGTCATTTAAACTAGTTCTGTCCCTCTGTTCTGGGATAGTAAACATAAACCTTCATCTCTCTGATTCTTTTAAAATTTGAAAAGATAAAAATAATAAGCTTTTAACTGGAGCCTTAGTTTAGTAATAGACAAAAAGAATATAATATGCAATTACAGTTATATTCTGCACACTTCAAAATTGTAGTTCATTATGAATTTGGCATATGGGGCTTCTTCAAACCAAAAAATAGCACTAACTCATTATATAGAGGACAAATTATCTGTCTGCATGGTATTCAAAAATTTTAACTATGTGAGATTTTTCTTCCAAGGATCAATATACATCACGTACTCAATAAGTATCAATCACATTTGACTGAACAAAACATACTCATATTACAAGTGGTCTTCACTCAATATTGTCCACTTAAATAACAACTGGATATCTTTGATGAAAAAAGTTTGTAGTTCTACTAGAACTCATATATATATATATATATATACATATCTATATATATATGTTTTTTTTCAGTTAAAATGTGCCCAGAACTCTGTCTACATTAAGATTCATATTTTCATGGTGATGCTAAGTTTTCTTGATTTATCTTTGGATATGTGAAAGGAGAAGTAACTTACAGTAATGGACTTCTGTGATCATAATTACATGAGGCTCCAATGTTAGTCATAAGTGGTAAGACAAAGCTGCCACGGGTTAGGGCAGGGGGAGAGGAAGATTGCTTCTAAATACACGGAATTGGATGTAATATTCTAAATGTGTTTGGGGCTAAAGGTTTAAATAATGAAGGCATGTTTTTACAAATTAAAAATTAACTGGAAATTAGAGATGTGTCATAAAGAATAAAACAAATCCCATAACAAAAATGTTTCTGAAAATGTGTAATGATATTTAAAAGAACAAGTTTCTAAACCTATAAATCCTACATATGTTAAAAAGACACAATGAACACTTACATTTGTCAAATAGAACCAATTATAGTAATTATCACACATTTCATATTACAGCAATTTCAGAGGTGAAAAAAGGCAACATTCCAGAGAATTATGTTGAAAAGCCAATGGCCGGCAAAACCACTAATTATTATTTGGTATTTTCATAACTGTATACAGATGTTTTCAGTTAGTTCTCACTCTTTTGCTTTGTTTTGTTTTGCTTTTTTAAAAACCTGGCAAAACGTCAAGTATCCTGAATAAGTTATCATCTTTATGATTTTTTCTGAACTCTGCATGTGGTGACCTTTAATATGTGCAGCCTGCCACCTTTGCCTGCAACTGGGAAGGACTCAGGACTTGAGAACTCCACAGGAAGCCCAGTTAAGGCAGGCCACGATAAGCATAAGCGAGGTGGACAGGTCTAGAATGAAATAGGTGGGCATAAGTGTCCGCTCAGGCTTACTACATGTGTAAAAACTCACATATGTGCACAGACAACTTACAAATGATGAGTAAAGTGGCTAATACCAGCTCCTTCTTATTTATTATAGCCTAATTTTCCCTATGGAATACTTTGCATACTGTTAACTTTAAACTGCTCTGCTGTCAAAACATGAGAACAGCAAACATATGCATCATAAAATATATTTAAATTCTGAGGTATTTAGAATTATTTCTATTATCTTGTAACTAGAATCATGGGATTTCTATAAGGGTATGGTCTATGCTTTTGACTATGGCTAATTTGTTTATAAGCCACCATTAATCCTGCGGTATATTTTCGCAGTTTGGGTAAACACTTCATTTGCATTAAATTTACAGCATTAATGAGATGTGAAATTTAAAATGCTACTTGAAACATAAATGATGTAAGAAAGAACCAAAAAAGTGTTTTATCACATCTGAAATCAGTAAACCAATTTAAACCTATTAAAATAGGAATGATGTGTCGCCTGAGGTTTTAGCTCCATAACTCATCTTGGACTAAAATACAAAAGTGAGGAGTAAAACATCTGGAAAATATGAGATCGCCCCAAAACACAAATTATGTACTGTTTCTACTCTCATTGGTTTTTGAATCAGTTTTCAGTTTTTGCCTTTGAAAGGTATCGGGTAGTCAGCACTCAATAGCCAAAAAGACAGAAAAATACTCTCAGGCTGAAACACTATTATTCACGCATATTATCAATATACTACAGAGATGGAAAAGGTCATGAGCCAATTTGAGAAATTCTGTTCAGAGAGGTGAGAAATAAAGAATAAATGAGAAAAATTTTGGAAAATGAAATGATTGATTTCGGTCTCAGAAGCCCCGTGAGCCCCGTTCTGAGTCCAGATCTAAGAGGCGACATGGAGAAAAGCACCAAAGCAAAAGCGTGGCTACACCATCACACCTGGGTGAACTTGCCCACCTGTTGCTGATGTAGGAAGGATGGGTCTCTTGGGCTTAGTCCCACATATCGATTGGCTTGAGATGTGCCTGAGGCTGTGTAGGCTGATTAAGGAAGAACAAAAACAAAGATAAAAATTGTGAACTATCAGAATGAACACCCTGTCCATGTACAAGAAACCCAGAGAAGTGGGATTTGCAACCAAAAAAAAAAAAAGTGTGTGTCCATTTCTCTTCTTTTCTGAGTGAATACCAAGTGATAGAAAAGAAACGGCAGTTGACTTTAAATCAACTACTTACACCCCCTAAAAAAATCTATCCAGTTAACCATGTCCCATACTTTGGTGTGGGTGTCTCACACTTACATGCTCCAGTTACAGTCTTGCAGGGGTGCCAAGGATTGGCTAAACAGAAGGGTCCTTTTCCTAGATGTACCTTTTTACCAGACAGAAGTTGTCTAGTAATGGAACAAGCAATGGTTCTAAATGTAAGAGCAGACTGAAAGTCTGTCAGAAAATAGTGACAGCTTTTAATGATGGGATTTAAGCAGATGTGCTTGATGATATCGGATGGAAACTGTCTTACTTAAAAGTCTTACTAAAAAAGAAAATCTAATATTACTAGCATGAAGGAGAAGCCTATTTTTATTGCCATGTAGAATGAATTAGCTCAGTATTTTATTTAACATGAAAATGACCTCAAGTCTGAAAGAAATGTTTTTGAAAAATGTTCTTTATTTTCCACAAGCACATACAAAAAATGTCAATTTCTTGTGATTGGTCCAGGAAGGAGTTGATGGTATCTTTTAAAACCTTAGTCACCAGGCAGTAAATATATATGGTGACTACTCCCTACATTGTTATGGTGTCATTTGCAAGTACTTTTTGTATAAGTGCGTTGTGGTACAGAATGAATTTTCCACAGAAAAGTTCTCTTTACTTCTAAAGATTTTTGTTTCCTTCCACAAGGAAAGGACTAACATATCTTCCCAGCACTAAGCAATCCCATGTCAGAATAAGCAGAACTAAATTTTTAACATATATTACATTTACAAATCTGAAGAAACCTACAATGTTTGGTTTAAAATCATCAGATTAATGAGGAATCCAGACACTAATTTCAAATAGGCTGACATTTAAAAATCAATATATTAATTCTGCCATGTTCATTTAAAGGACTGCAGGATTGATTCATTGAGGTTGGTTTTTAGGTCAACTTTTAAAAACAGTGAAGATGCTCACAATTCATCTTTTAATTGCTCCTGAATAAAGGGTCCATGTGAGGGCAGTCATAAACAAATAGTGGCCCCTACTCAGTCTCCAGGACTCTGGAATTTAACACTCAGCATGGACAACCAGCCAGTGAAGAGCCTGACCCTCCAGAGGCAGTACTGCATCTATGCTGCTCTTTATTTTCAACCATGAGAAAGAGGTTTCCTTAGCCTCTGTGCTTTCTTTAACCTTATTAACTTATCAATTCAATGACTTATCAGTGGTGCCTGGGGAGCTGGAGCTATAAATTTGTTTATAGGAAAGAAAAACTACTCACTATATTTCTTTTATGTAGGAGTGGAAAATGGACTGATGCACCCATCTTTATACAACCAAGATATTCCTTTTGAATATTTTGTAATTTTACTAGTCAAATCAGATCTCTTTTTGAACAACCTGTATGTGAGTATAAAAAAAATTCATTAACAAACAGGCTGAAGTTACTCCCATAAGTGAGCTGTAATCATTTGGGTCTGATCCTCCCCTGAATCTTATATATTAATGTTGCCATAAGGGTAGACACCAGAAGTTTCTAGAACTTGGTTTTGATAATTTCTCCTGCGACAGTCTTTCAACTACTTTTTAAAAAAAATCTTTATTTTCTATGTGCTTTTATTTAAATTGCTGACATTTTTTGTTCAATGATGCCAAGACATCCATTTCAAAAATTTGTACATAGTGTTTTAGTGACTGTAATGTACATAACAAAATTTTAGAACAAAATAATTTTTAGTTTTTCCTGACTGGTCTCATTCATCTGTGCATTCAGGGAAGTGTTCACTAGTGTATGATTCTCTACCAAAAAACTGGTTACTAGGCATTGATGATTATTAATGGGTGTTACAAGCCTACAGATTTATTAGTTTATGGGGCTCAGGAATTTTGAGAAAGAAATGCCAAATTAACTGTACACTCAAAGTAGTGTTTGTTTTTCTTGTAGGGTCCCTCCCTAGACTTTCAGAAGCCATTAAAAAAGAGCATCTTTCCAATGGCTGAGAAAAAGCCAGTGGTGCCTCTGATTATCTCTGAATTTCACATGGGAATTTCCAGAGCATGAGGATTTTTCTTGCTCTAGGAAAGAAAAATAAATGGTTTGAATTTAAAATATATGTATAACTGGTGTGGTGCATGTTAATTCCTCCTGACCTGATCTTTATCCCACTTTATCAATCTGTGCATACCAGCTCCAGTTCTAAAAAGCTGGTAGTCTGGGTGAAACCGATTGAAAACTAATTCCTTGTACACTTCTGAGTATTCTATATGAAACAAAGGAATAATCTGGCTTACTGTTATGGGCTATGTAAGTTCAGTGGTTAAGTCACAAATATTTAAAATCTTGTGGCCATGCTAAAAAAACACAGTATCTGATATACCATGATAGGCAAAATAATCAAAAGAATTTTTAAAAATTTGCAGATAATGAAAGTGCAGGTAGATTACATGTGCCTAATACTAAGCTTTGAAATGTTCTCGCCTGCACCCAACACTGTGTGACTGTTTCTAACAAAGACATAACCTACAGTAATGTAAACATACAATTATCTTACAGAGGCACTGATTCAGCTTGCCTCGTGAAGGGGCTTGATTTCTATAGGAATACTACAATAAGTAACAATTATCTGATCTCTCTTTCGTTGATATAAAAACCTTGTATACTGAGTTATGTTATTCAGTGCAATTTCCATGTATACCTGGAACGAGCAGGCATGGCTTATTTTTGTTTTACCTGTTTACTCAAACAAGCAAGCTTCTCCCTTTTCAAATATGATGCACTGACTGAAATTTGATAAGAGAGAGCATGTAATAGGGCCACATACATGCCTGCTAGCTCCACTTAAATGAGAAATCTCCATCTGGTCGATTAGCTGGAAAAGTTGCCGTGTTTTCCACCTTGGATCAGATATCCAATGGCACCTTTTGATGGACATTTCTCATTTCCTACAGAAATACTTACTGGTTGCTGTAGGTGAAGCTGCCTCACCTTCAGTGGATGTAGTGATGGGTTTAGTATCTGTCATGGTCAAGGTCACAGGTCGCACTGCACTGGGATGGGGAGAGGGTGCCAAGACAGGAGTGAAATGGCCAGGCACTTTCCCTACTACTTGACCACTGCTGTTAGGCTACAAAACAAAAACAGAATGCCGGGTGAAACGATCTAAAAGGTAGTCATCTTGTACAACAGCTCCACTCAGCACCCGCGGCCACGCGGACCCTGCACACTGTGCAAACTGCCGCACAGGCCCTCTCAAGTCTGCGTGGGAGGCCAGTCAACGGTTAGTAGTGATAAGAAGCAGCAGCATTTAAAAGGTTTTCATGTTCAGAGTACTTCAAATAGATTATCTATCTTTACAACACCCCTGAGAGCCAGGTAGACACAATCCTTTCACTTAGTAGGCCAGAAAACTCAAGTGGAGACCTAAACGTTTCGCCGAGGCTGAAATGCATTTCCTGACTGAGTGAGCTAGAATTAGAAAGCAGTGCTTCCTTATTCTCTGCTCTTCATTTTCTACAGGGATTCGGTCCGCCTTTCAGAACACAATTCTCACCTCAGTGATGATGTCCCTGAATCAAGGGGCACAAGAACATCTAGGAGATCAAGCGTGTCAAACTCTATCATTTCCATCATTTACCATCAAGGCCCACCACCCTCCTGCATACAAAAACTAGCTCTCTGTCCCACCCAAGTATGCTCAGATGTGCACATCAGGCAATTTAGAGTCTAAGATCCCCACTCCACTTTCGGTGATTTACTAAAACAAGCAGATAGAATGACACTGAAAGCATCTGAAATTTCAGATCCATACAATGATATAAAGTGCTGAACTAGGTCTGACCTTACACCTACAGATAAAAGATTTCCAAAGTAAATTAAAATGTTCTGAAGCAAACCAGAGGACAATCAAATGCACAGTGTTATTTGAGTTACTCTTCCATTGTTGTGCATAGAGAGCTACACAAAACATATATTGTTGACATTTGTGGGAATTAACTGAGAAAATCCCTTGGGCAATGACATAAAAGATATTATTATCTGAGTTTTAGCCCCTGGGTGCAAAAAATAGTCTCTGTGGTAGGAGACAAAATCCTAAGGGTACGCTGTTTGAAGAAATACTGGAATATATTTTTCTAGACAGAGAATGCTATTTTTGATTACACTCATGTTGAAATTCTCCATTGTATGGTGTTCCTAACAACTTGCTAGGAGGTTATTCTCTACAAATATGTAGTCTTTATCATCTGAATTGTTAAAAGTAAAGAAAACAATGAGGCAGAATGTTGATCTAAATACCTGCACATAAATTACAAGTAGACATTTCTTTAGAGAAAAAGATGAACAGCCAATAACACTTAAATATTGTGGCTTAGAGACATGAACTAAATCTTTGGTTAGGTTCCTCAGAGGCTGCATTATTTATGTTATAAAGAAAATGAACTTCTTGAATATCCTGACTATTTATCATGGGTAATTTTAAGTATTTAACTTTATGTCAGGAAAATTGACCAGAGTTTTCCTCTACGGAAACCTATGGGAGAGTTATATCTTTAAACTAATTTTATTCAAAATATTCCATTGAATAGCATGACTGTCTCACTATAATTGGTGCAGCAGTAATGCAATTAATCTCCAAATTGCTGTGGGGAGGAAAAGGCATCTCCATTGCTTAACTTGACAATCAAAATCAGTGCCGTGCTGGAGAACACTGGGAAGATACAATTGACTATAGGTGAATGGTGAATGAGTACTTATTTTTTTCCATTTCTAGAGCTAAAAAGTTGAATACCAAGAGTTCTATTTTGAAATGCATATTAATTGGTTTTGACTTAAAGTTAAAAATCAAAGCAGATATAATGTTCCTAAAAAAACCCAATTCTTCAGTTTACAATAAAGACCGATTTTTCCTTTCAAAGGAAAAGTTTGTTTTCTGGTTATTTAAACATTGCAAATGACTTCTTTACATATCTTTCTCAAAAAGAAGGAAGGTCTCATTTTATCATTGGTGGTACATTCAGTGGTAAAAGTGTTTCTGTATACAGTGTTCACCAAAACAGTTTGATAGTATCTACCCAGAACAGAAACAATATGACAATAATTTCAAGGAAGTGCTGCCACTGAATATATTACCCTGTCCATTCTTCTAACTTTGTCTACTGTAATTGAGTCAACATGAACCGACAGGCATTTCTCTCACTTAGAAATAATAAAAGTGACAAGGAATGCTGTCCCAAGCCCATGCAGACAACTTTTTCTGAAAGTCAGGGTCAGAAGAATGGGAGGGTTTTCTACTTCATTTTTCTACTAGTTTCAACAGATGAAACTACACTATAAATCCTCTATTTTTTAGGTCTGTTAACAGAAGAACTTTCATACACTAGATATGAAAAAGAGAGATGTTTTAGCTGAAGATGAGGTTAAACAGCATGAAGAAAGGATTATCCTACTTAGTATTAGTACATTGCTCCTATTACACAAAATCCGGAGAGAGTTTTTTGTTTTGTTTTGTTTTGATTTTTGTTTTAATTGAGATGAGAATAAGACGCTTCTCTTAGAAGCTGGATCTAAACCTTGAAAATGTGAAGAACAACTGAGAGCAATATAGGAAGATTATCACCTAATATTGAAATATACGTAAAGTGAGCACTGAATAATTAAAGAAATGCGTAACACTAAGGGCCTGATTTTAATTTGCATAATTTTTCCCCTAACAGTGCCTAATTAAGACATCAGTTTAAAAAAAAAAATCCAATGGAACTCTAAGATTTTCCACACTGAATTAATGTTAAGGACTTTTAATGGATGTCTTAATTAGACTTTGTTATTCATGGAAATTCTACACAAATTAAAATCAGACCTTGTGTTCACTGCTCCCAGCTGAGTCTAGCTAAAAGCTCTATGGAACTGAGACTTTTGAATCCATGCTATGACAGCAAATTTTATTTCTAAACTGATATACTATGGTCTCACTCTTTTAAGTTGTTGTTAGTATTACAGTCATTAAAAGTGCTACACCATTTAAATATTTTTTCTAAAATACAAATAATAAGTTTAATTTCAAATTCAAAATTCAATACTTTGCTTAATATATGGACTTATAAGTAAGGGTAACTTTGTAAGTAACCCAAAGTGTGCTGGATATGTTGTTACTAAAAATAAAACATTCAAAAAGGACCATTTTGCTTCATTTTAACAAATTAAGACCAGAGGGTTTCTCTAACCTTTCTTTAATTGATATGCACATACTCTTTACTAGCATTTTAGTAACTTAACAGTAGTAATGATAGAAAGTTTGTGAAAATTCCCTAAAGCATCAGAAGGTATAATAAGGAGTGGAAAGCAGTCTTGGAGGTAAAACAGCAAAGCTAAATACCAGACCATAAAATTATAATTACATTACGGATTTTGGATATCACAATTATTGATAGACCCAGTTTTTGCACAAAAACTATCTACTTGGAAAACCCTCACATACCAAATCCCTCTGAAGGGAACTCTCCATAGAAGAAACCACATGTCTAGGGAGTGAGAACTGCACATGAGTCACTACACTTATGCAATGAATC
Source organism: Galeopterus variegatus (assembly GCF_000696425.1). Classification (NCBI taxonomy): domain Eukaryota; kingdom Metazoa; phylum Chordata; class Mammalia; order Dermoptera; family Cynocephalidae; genus Galeopterus; species Galeopterus variegatus. The sequence continues at coordinate 225,529 of NW_007727951.1, read as the reverse complement.
CCTAAAACCACTGCACGATGTTTACAAAAAAAAAAAAAAAAGACGTTTCTGGTAATGTCACTCATTATTAAATGTAAGTCATGTCTCTGCAAAGAATATTCAAGTAGTCATCAAACACTGAAAATGTTTACATTACCCAGGCTTATTTTAATACCTAATAGCTGGTCTATAAATACAACTTTAAGTTCTTTTGGGTGTGTTTATTTTAGCACATACCTTGTTCCTGCCTGAAATAAGCACTTTGTCTCTGTGTCAAACCAGGTATTTCAGAGGTGTGAATTCCAGCTCAGAGTTTTTTTGTCAATGCACTTTCTGCATAAACTTCCCTTCAGTCAATGAAAATCCAAAAACATTAAACCAAAAACATCTTCACAAATGTACCCCTTTGGGGCAACATGCTTCCTACCTGTCATTCAGCCACCTTTAAATAAAAACTTATTGAGTCACCAAGAAACTTCCTGAAGATGGATCTCAAGGCTTGATGTTCTGCCAGACATACTGTCTGACTTAACCTTCATGTCTTAGAGTTAGACCTGTCCCAGCTCCCTCAGGCTCTAATCTTATTTTCTCTCTTATTTTTACCTGGCTGGTTTGTGGACTGGATGGGTCATAAGAAGGTACATAGTTCTTCAGAGTATCCTGAGGATTCAGGTGAGGAGGATATCTGATTGTTGGATGAGAAAAGTAGCTCGATGGGGCTGGAGGAAGGATAGCTTGTGTTGGAAATGGCAACGGTGAGGGTGGAGGTGGAGTTCGAGTTGAGATGACTGCAGAAGATAGAAAAGGAAAAGTTGACTCGTCAGCTGTTTCCTCACTGCTCCATTTGATCGTAAAGAATGCTGCGAAATTAGAAACCAGTGGCCATTCATCTTTCTCCATGATTTAACCAAGCTCTCCTGCAATAACTGTTAAGCATGGAGAGATAAAACCCTACTCTAAGAACTAACAATCTTGCTTTCTAGATCCACGAATAATTAAAAAAAAGAAGTTTCTCTTTCATAGGTTATGCTAATTTTTGATAAAACATTTCTTTGAGTATAGTTATTTCCCATCAAAAACATATCACTTAATTATAAAGTCTTTGTCTCATAAGTCCAGACCAAGTCACAGCATTAATAAGAGAACAGGAGACCCACAAATTTTCTACCAAAATTCAAAAGAGAAATGTAATCCAATTTCAAATAAATCATTTCCCTATACATCCTAGCTGGCAGTTGTTTAGAAGCGAAGCCAATAACTAATATGCAATAATCTCATATCATGAATAATCACCTGTTCATTGTATAAATGCTCATGAATATTCGAACCAAGGGCCTGTGAACTCTTTCTCCTAATTAAAATGTTCCTTTCAAAACCAATAGCTACAACTATTTTTTTCCTATTCTAACTTTCACTATATGTAGCTTAAAAGATATTGTTTAGATAAGACCAAGAATAAAAGCCACAGAAATGCAAATTCAAACTTTCATACTGGTAGGTATATTAACTTCTCCATAAATCACATATTTTATAATAATTTTATAAAGGGAAATACAATACAAAACACATGCAACATAGACAAATATTTAATTTTACTGTAACTTTCCAACATTATTATAATAATTTATTGTTTAGTTTTTGACACATAATTCTTAAGTTTGAAAGATGAGGAAAGAATATAATTGTATGAGCTTTATCTCTATAATGCTGAAGGAACTAATCATGTAAATACAAATTAAATGTACCAACTAATATATGTAGGAGTGAAGAATAAATGTCTGTTTCTATTTAATATCTTGATCCAAATCACAGGAAATCACAAATGATATATGTTTAATGTTTTACGAGACAACTTAGCAAACAATATGAAAAATAAATTCTTTCCATGACCTATTAAAAAAATCATCTGGAATGACTTATCTCCAACTTTGTAATTATGTGGGAAAATAAAACTTTTTAAGGGATATTGCTTATCTGCCCCAAAGATAACTTTTTCAGAAAATACAAGAAATTAAGAATGTATATCATAGAAGAATCATAAATTCAATTTTATAGTTGTACTTTGCTCCCTGAATGACCGGGCATTGTTTCTTAGAATCCTCTACATTGTTATTACGATGCAGATTCTGGGCCTAACCATAGACCTATGGGATCAGGACTTCCAGGGATGAGGCACCAGAATGCGCATTTTAAACTAGTGCCTCATGTAATCCTCCCACACACTGAAGTCTGAGCCTTCTCCATCAAAGGGATGCATTTCAGAGAACCGAGTGTTTCTTAAAACTCCTTGTTGAAGTTTTACTTTGCTTAAGAAGTATACGCATTTGAAAGTATAATTTAAGGAAATACAAACATCTAAAAATTGGGCACCATTTTACTTAGTGTCTAAGTGCTCGTAATTGCAGCTCAATTTAGCCATGTCTTTGCTCGCATCTGCCCACAAACTCTTGATGGATATATATGTAGTTCCACCTTGGGTCCTGTGAGTTTTGAGATCAATTTGGCCTTAGTAATTCTAGAAGAGATCTCTTTTCAACTTAACTGGCAAAAATCAAATCTGAACTCAAATCTCTGGGCGACCTGGTACTGTGCTTGCATGAGCTGTAGCTGGCTTCATATAACTGGGTAGAATGTCATATATCAAGCCAAAAGAAAAATGGCTACCTTATCAATAAACATCTTTCTACTCTCTTAAAAAAAGAAAAGCAAAATACAAGACAAGAAATATTTTCCTTCATTATAAAAGAATACTTATGTACATAATACATATTTCTTGCCTACATTACTGCAAAGATTTCCTAATTGTCTTCTTTCCTTCAGTCTTTCTCTTTCCCATACATCCTTTACAGTTCTATAAGAATGGCTTTTTAAAAACACCATTATAATTGTGTAACTTCTCTGCTAAAAATCTTTCAATGGCTTCCTAGTGCTTCCAGAATGAAGTCCGCACAACTTCACAGATACATATGTCCTCATCCTCTTCAGGACCTAGTCCTGGTGACTCCTTTGACCTCATCTCTGACCACATTAAGAGACCAGTGGATCCTTGGATATACGGCAGTTCCTTGCTGCAATGACCTCTACTGCACCGATATGTGCTGTTGCTTCTGCCTGAAACACTTTTCTTCCTAGCTTGTTCCTTCTTGTGGTGAATTCACCCTTCAAACTTTAGTTCATAACACCTCTCTTCCAAGCATCTACTCCTCCTCCCAGTATCCAGTCCTGTTCAGATTAGATGCCTACCTGCAACGTGGTCCCCCCATCTTACCACTATATCATGAGCTTGGTAAAGGCAGACACTGTCTTTCATGGCCATCGTGCCTACCACAGGCCTTAATACATTAGATATTAAACTAATATCTGATAAAGAACCAAGGTGGAAGGCTTATCTAGGACTCTCATGTTTCATTATATAAAAATATATGGATTAATTTTTTTAATGTTAGAAATATGAATATTTTAATCAGGTGTCATAATAAATAAATGATTTGACTTCTAAGTTAATTTTTCCAAAATATTCAACATTACAAATCTATGAAGTAATTACTGATTTTTTTTCACCTATCTCAGTAGTACAAACAATAAATGTACAAATTCTTATACCACATTTAATTTGTGTATTTCTCTCTTAATTTCATTTTTTTAAAGAAACCAATAAAGGCCAGGTATTTTTTAAGTATAACAACAATAAATATCAACATACACTTATTACCAAAGCTAAGGACTTTATTTTAACACGTTACATCCTTTTAGTAAAGATTTAAAAACTTATAGCCTAACTATAAATTTAAAGCAATAAGAGTGTCACTATAAACATATCCATATACAAAACTTTCTCCACCTAAAATTCAATCTACTCCTCTCTAGGACTGAAGAGTAATAGGTAGAAAGTATATACTATTTATAATTAATTGTATCTCTTTTTTATTTTTTGAAAGAGAATTTAATATTAGTCATTAGTTAAAGTACAAATATGAAATATTGGATCTTTTTCCTATTTAAATAAAGATATTAAACATAATACCAAGTGTACTAGCCCAAAACATGTGTGCATATAAAACAGCTGTTAAAGTACCTCTTTTTTTTTCTGATTAATTTCACTCCTATATAAGTAAATATTGATTTGTGTACAAAAAATAACATCTACAGAAATACAGTCTGTATATCTTAATGCCTTTGGAAATACTCTAACCTCAGCAACATACTTGAAATTCCATCTTTCCCTTAGTAAAATATATAGAATTAGGACCAATCCTGAAGCTACAGTTACTATAACTATGTATCCCAAACATTGTAAGTTCTTGTGATCATTATCTTTCCAATAAAGGCAATTTAAAAATACATATATAAACATTATTTAATTGTGTGACTCTGAAAATCTTTTCTTACAACTTGATAAGAAAATTTTTTTTATCAGATTGTGACCCTCTCCCTTTTGGTTGAGAAAATATGGTCACCACAGCTATAATTATAAACTTCTGCTCCATCCCTGGGGGGTTGGCCCTGCAGACAAGAGGGAGGCTTCTCCTCTATGCTTGAAACTCCTCACCACTGTGTGCAACTCCAGGTATTCCGGGATGATGGTGCTGGGGGAAAGTGCTCAATCTTGGGGAAGAATCCTGTGGAGATGTAGAGCTGAACAATGGCTTCTCAGGCTTCTTCATAGTAGTCGGAGAAGACATATCTGCACAGGAAGAGGGGAAAATCCAAGCTGTATGAAATTCTTAATTGATAAACTTCATGTCAACATAATGAGATCTCATTCACTAACGTTTCAGTATTTTTGTACTTTGGCTCTTTTACAAACTATATACTGAGGGTCAAAGCCCCAGTAAGGTTGGAGTTTTGAAATATCTTTCAGAAACAATCTCCCTTCAAGCTAACTGAAGACTTCATTAAAATTATCATCAGAATTACTCTTTTTACTAAATAAATCTTGATCTTTTAGAAAACTAAATATCATGTTTCCCTTAGCCTCTTGGTTCACATAAAGGTCTTCTTTACCACAGCATTTCATTCTTAGAGTCATATGATTCAGGCTTGTCTCCTGCCCTAGTACAAATGTGAAAAACAACCCTTAGGTATGCTGGTAAGTATATCATTGATTTAACCTCTTTTATGGAAAACTCATTCACTTGTTTAGCAAAAAATGCATTCCTTAATTTGCTCCTTCTGCAAATATTTATTGTGGTCCTCTATTTGCCAGATGCGAGGATGCTAAGAAAAATAAAAAGTAGTTCCTGCTGTAGGCATGCTCACTTTTGGTGAAGAGGAAAACGATAAGAAGAAAATGGCTGTCGACAGTCTGAAGGGGGGTGAGTGTGTTGAGATCAGGGATGTTGTGGCATTTGCTGCTACGTCCCAGCCTCTGGGGCAGGACAGGGATCAGCTCAGCCTACCCAGGTTAGATAGGCATCCCCCAAGGGTGCCATTTTTAAACTGTGGCTGGGGATGACACTCCAGAGAGGAAATGTTCAGTGTGGCGTTATAAGATATGCAAGTAGTTCAGGTCATCTGTGGAGTGGTGGGTAGAGATGAAGCAGCAAACAGTCGGCAGGACCCGCAAGATGAAGGGCCACGGGCTTCCTGCACAAATGTCGGAATGCTGACCCTCGTGGGAAAATGTTATTGATGGGCAAAATATGATCACAAATGCCATTTAGAGCAATTCCTCCAGAAACTAAATAGAGGATGGATTAGCCAAAATGGAGACAGAAATCATGGAGGCCACTTAAGAAGACAGACAAATACATGCATTCCAAAAATATTTTATTGAAGGCCTAATTTATGCCAGACACTGCACTAGTTGCTGGGGACACAATGGTGAGTTGGATTCACTTTGACATTCTATAAAGCTTGAAATCTAGCGAGGGGATAAGGACAAGTAAAAAAGAATTACAAAACAGTGAAAAATGTGCTGTGATAGGAGAAGTATTCAGGGCTTCACTCACTGACTCGCTCATTCTCTAAGTATTTAGTACTGTCAAAAGATAGATCATGAGAGCCTGAAATAAGAGTGGGAATAGAGTTAATGTAACAGATACTTAAATATAATTCACCAAATTAAATTAATAACTTATGTGTAAGGTCATCAGTTTAGGTGACTAAGAGATTGTACCAAGCAGTTAGTTGGAATACAAAATTCAGAAGGAAACTGGTTGGTGGGAGAGATGTGCCTTGGTGTCTTAAATATAATTCACCAAATTAAATTAATAACTTATGTGTAAGGTCATCAGTTTAGGTGACGAAGAGATTGTACCAAGCAGTTAGTTGGAATACGAAATTCAGAAGGAAACTGGTTGGTGGGAGAGATGTGCCTTGGTGTTAACATCTTGAATTAGTAATGTTGATATTTACGGAGGTTTATAAATTTATAGTAAAGTGTTCTAAGAATGATACGAGCTACAAAATTTGTATTTTTATTATCAAGAATTTTAAATATATACACAAGTAGACAGAATAGTAATGGCTTCTCATGTATCCATCCCCCACTTCAGCAGTTATCAACTCATAGCTACTTATTTCATCTTTACTCCCATCTACACATCTTCCCCCTTTATTACTTTGAAGCAAATCCAAGAGATCATATAATTTCATCTCTAAATATTACAGCATGTATCTCTAAAAGAAAAAAAAACTTTATTAAAAGAAAAAAAAACAAATCTTATCACACATTAAAAATATGTACAATTTGCATTTTTAATTAGAAATGTTTTTTTGTCCTACAACAAGCAAATGGAAAGGACATGCCTGGGTGGGTGGGGGGAGAGGGAGGAGGGAGGGAGGTTTCGGTGATGGGCCACAGTAATCAACCACATTGTATATTGACAAAATAAAAAAATAATAAAAAAAAAAGAAATGTTTTTTTGAAATAAAAAAAGTCTTCATGGTGCTATTAGTATAAGAAACTAGTTATCATTATGATTTATCATTGTTAAAATTACCTAAGCTCTGGTAAAAGTCTCCAATAAAATTAAATATGTGTTTTCAGCATGCAGGCACTTGAAGAATGGATATGCCACTGTAAAGACAGTAGACATCAGTCTACAAAAAAATGACAGGGTGTGTCTCCAGCCATGAGCTACAATTTGTGACTACCTGGGTGTCACTAGCCTATGAGAACTCTGATGAGTTGAAGAACCATTTCTTTATATCTTTCTCAAAAAGAAAAAAACAAAAGAAATTGTTCATAAAACCATAGCAATTAATGCCACTACGAAAAAAGAAAGAAAAATTTTAAACCAAGGTTTAAAAAAAATAGACAAAGGAAGCTCATTTCAGCTAAGTAATCTTCAAACTGCCAAAAATAATACTTAATTTTTCTTAAGAGCTATGTGATTTCAAAAGGTAATACTACAAATGTAGTTTTTTGCCTACTGGAAATTAAATTATAGACATATAGATCACTAGAGGTGGAAAGAACCTCTATTCCATCCCTTCTGTCACAGATGATGCAATGTTTCCATTCCAAATTTTTAATTAAATGTTAATTTATAGAAAAGAAACTGGTAACTTTCTATTGACATTCTTATGACTTACCCGTTTAAATATAAATTTCAAATAAAATGAATCTGTGTAAGTCAGTTTCTGAAAACTCCATAGTATAAATAATAAAGCATAAATATACATCATTTAAAAACAATGAAATGTGACCAGACCTTGGGAAGCAAAATAGTGTCATTATTACAATTATGTCATTTCTGGAGAAGAAGATCAATTCAGGTAACTGCAACTACTGTTAACTGTATCAGAATTTTCATTAAATGCAGCCAAATTCACATGAGTCCCTTTTTGTAAAGGGCATATAAACCAAGAGTATACGGAAGTTCAAAAATATAGGTAATTATGTGATTTTTAAGAAATAAAGCCTTTGCATTTTCTAAGCCAAAATGACACAATGGGCTTTACTGAGTAATTAGAATGGGTCCATTTATTTTTCTGGTTCTCTTTTAGCCATGCACCTAATAATAATGGTACCTACATGCTGGGAACACACAGAGGATTATAGAGGCCAACACAGCAGAAACAGAATAAAATTCACTGTTCAAGTTGTAAAGGGGACCACAAACTATCTATTCCTTAAACAAGAAAAGTAACTTATGATAGTAAAAATATAAATGGGAAGGTCCACTGGCCAAAATGAAAAAATTTGCTTTAGAAAAAGGTAGGTAGTATTAGAATAGCATTAGAATGTAGGCTTAATTGCCTTTGTTTTTCCCATCAAATGAAATTAATTCTGGGCCCATTAATCAATAACTATATACTGCTATACAGCATGTAGAAGGTGCCATGCTAAGTACTTAGGGAGACACAAGTATTCACTAAGTGAATCCCTCTCAACAAAAAACTCAACTTTCTGGACTGAAGGGGAAATAAAATGTCAATTATCTGGGGGAAGTAGGTAGGGGTAGAGTTTCTAGCTATTACATTTTAATCATGAACCAAACTAGTATTGTTTTGATTTTAACTTTATTTTGAGTGTCTGTAGTCTAATAGACTTCACACCAAGCTGAAAAATGATATCGTTTCTATTTTTCATGCACCCATATGCCAGAGAAAAAAGAAGTTTGAAGAATAAATATATAGCAAAGATGGTTTAGAATGACCTTTCTGTGAAGAAAAACAAACGTCATGCTCTTCACAATCTACTGTCCCTCAAGCAGGAAGAATAATACGTAAAAGGATTAAGTTTAAAATGCGTTGAATAATAATAAAGCTGAATGATGCATAAATATATAATGAGCTGAATAATAGTGCATAAGTTGCATAATAAAATGAAGAAGTTGAAGAGAGAAGCAAGATGGTAAGAAAAGGGTTCGCTGATAATTCTGCTAATAAGAAGGCAGGAGGAGTTGGTGACTGACGAGAAAAAAACAAAGGCCAATGCAGGCTTGAAATTAAACAAAGAAATTTCAGTTTGATTTAGAAAGTAACAATTTATGAGTGGATTAATTTTATAAGGGAAAAACTTTCCAAAAACTTGATTTTTTTTCTGTTCTCCTAGCTTCCACCTGCTCCTTTTCACTTGTACCTGGTTGAATCAAGGATTTCCTTCCTAGCCTCCTCCTTCAAGCCTTCCTCACCATGATTCATTATAAAGACAATACTTGGAATCATAACCTCCAAACAGTACCTTTCTCACTTTAAGATTTACCACGGTACGACATTTTTATGTAATTTTTTCCTTTGTCATTCCTTTTTATTTAAACTTTAGCTAAGCCAATTTGCTATGATTTCCTTGGGGGCCAAGAGGAATGCATTTCTAACTCTGTGCCATTCCTTGCATATGACATTCTTTTGGGTTACAAAATTATGTATTTCTGCCCCCTTATTCTACCTACAGAGCAATATTGTATCCATTGAACAAAGCTGATTAATTTTCTTCTTAAGTAATCCTTCCCGGAAAATTTTGAGGTCTAGATTTCATTAATGATCCTCTGTTTGTATCTCATATCACTTGATGGCTTTTCCATTATTATTATGTCTGCTTGTTCTATGCATTGCATATGCATTTTTTAAAAGTTGACTAATGGCCTACGTCCTACCAAAGATGATTTTATCCAAGACACAAAAGATATGCAGGCATGCCATTTGGGAAGAAAATGAAAAAAAAAAATCCAAGGTTGAAAGAAAGTAGAAGAGGTAAAGCAGGTGCTGTGTCTATGCTGCTTATTTTACAATCTCTTGCATCTTAAAGAAGCTGTATAGTAGAATGATAACTAGTAGTGTAGGATGACCAAAATAATCATAGCCAGTATAACTTAAAATGCATGTTCCATGAATAGATATCACCAGACAGAAGGTAACTGAAGGTACAGCAAAACGAAAACCAAAATCAATCACTGAGTTCCTAATAAGGATGAGAAACTATGACTATGAATAAGGTTTAAGATGCTAAACAATACCACCTGGTTCCTATCCTGGTGATGCCTACAGTTCGGCAGAGAGGGCAGATATTAAAGACAAAAAATCATTAAATAATTGCAATCACAATAATATTGGATTGTATAAAGGATTTTTCTTAATGACAGAAGATGAGAGAATAATTTTTAAAAAAGAAAAGATTCACATTGATGGTGTTATTCTTCAGTGTCTACACCCACGTTTAGATTTATAATTGGACAATTAGTCATGGCTTTAGAAACTATTTGTGTAGTTAAATACATAATAAAAGATCACCATGTAAGAAGTTCAAGCAGGCTACCGATAAAGTTGGTTCATTTAAACTTAAGTACATCTTTAAATAAGTATTTTGCAAAATCAAATTATCATATAATTTTACTGGCCATACTATAATTTTTTTTGGCACTGTAATGTATATACATCCGAAGCCCTAATGTGTCATTCTTTACACAGCATCACTTCAAAGAGATAAAGGCTTAAGCAAATAAAGAGTTAGATCAACTCATCTCCCAACAAGGTAATTTCATCTACAAAGGAAGAGAGTTGCTGTGAAACACAGCGTGTGTACCCGACTCATCGGCAGCTTGCACAAATGGCGCTCCAGATGTATATCTGTTCAAGTCAGCCCAAGGCAACAATTTTGATCAATTCTAATGTGATAAAATGCTGCAGGGAAAGTGTGCAGAAACGTGTTTGCGTCAGCCCTTAATTAAACTGTTGTTCACTTCCAAAGAACCTTAGGAAACACTAATGAGACATGAGTTTTGGCAATTTCTTCATCAAAGCAAAGACCCCTTCCTCAGTCTGTAGCAGCCTGTCATCCAAGTCGCTCCTGGGATAAATGTCACATGGCACTCCAATCAGTTAGCCACCTGTTAGCAGAACTTCACTGAAGTCAACTAGTGATCTAGGGCAAGCTCAAACAGCCACCTTAACACCTGCCTGTCTGGGACACCTGCTCCTTTTGCACATATAGTACAGCAATATGTTAGCTTTTCCAATATATTTAAGTAGATTAAGGTTACAAATCGCATTTCTATGGCCTACATAGAAAACATATTTTCTTTAAAAAAAATTCCTGTTCTTCCCTATAATAGCACTTATGGTTTGTAACCATTTCAAATTAATTATGTAAGACCACGCAAGAATTCTTGAATTTCTAGAAGCTATTACTTCCAGCATACCATAGCACTAAATTAAAATATATTAACTGTGCCAGTCCTATGATTTAGAAAAACATATTTCTATCAGTTAACAAAGAAAAAAATTGTCTCAAAATGTTTTAAAAATCCAGTTCTTTTACATATTCCTAAGTTGTTTTCCTTATTTACACGCTATTCTTGTAAACAAGTCTAAATGAACTCTACAGTTACAAGTCACCATTTACAGGCTTCTCTTATTTCCCAGTATTTAACACTGAAGTATGTATTATTGCTACGTGCTTAAAAAACTATAATCATTGTTTAAAATATCTTCTTTATTTTTTAAATTATCAAATTGCTGAACATTTCACAGAAACTTTTTTTTCCCTTTTCTTTTCTTATTTTATTTGTTTATTTATTTTCAGAGGAAAACTCAAGGTGCAATACAAAGAGTTAGGAAACTTCTGTTAACTTTGACCCTCTGGTAGGATACAAACCAGAGTGTGATACAGACCAAAAACTGAAAGCTTATATGTGGAAACATTTAGCTTAAAGACAACCCAATGACCAGAATTTAACAAAATAATATTATATTGACAAGTGTTACTAAGTTGATACCTGCTCATAGTTTTCCAGGTTTCTTTATTTTTAAGACTTTTATAGGTTTTAAACTTTTACAGATTTTTTAGAACAGTTTCATCAGATTACAAAAACTCTGGACATTGAAATTCTCTTCACAGACCAAACTCATTGCGGGATGAAGGCAAAGGTGGCCAACACACCCATTACTCCATTGAAACTCTGTCAAGCAACACACAGCACTGAAAGTGAAAAATGAGTTTCAGTTAAACTAGGGGCATTTCTGCTTTCCATTAAAAGGTTGGGTGGAAGCTGGAAGACAAGATGAAAAAGAAATAACCTATCTGCATAAAGTAATAATACTATTTAATATAAATGAGAGGTACCAATCACATGTATGGGATGAATTCTGGAGCCGAAATCTGATATTTTGACTTCAGGTCGCAAATCCAGAGTCAGTCCTGAAACAAGTAAAAAGCTTGGGCTCTGTGCCCAGAGGACAAGAAGGCAGAGAAAATGATCTGCCAGCTGAATGCTAAAAGAGACCATGGTTTGTTGAGACCAAAAAGAGACCAAATGCTCTGTTTCCACCTTGGGATAAATAGGATGGAAGAGAGGAAAGTCTACAAGTTATTTACAACTGTATAAATGTTATGTAAAATATGACAATTATTAAGGCTAGATGGGGGAAGCATCTTGCCTGCCTGTTACTTAAGATCCCAGCCCAAAGCTTAGATGTATTTATTTCTAGTGGTTTCCTTATGGAGAATGACATTGATCTTTACTTTAACAAGTTTTACCTATAGGTGAGGGAGTGTATCCTAGAAAAGGAAGAAAAGAGAGACCAAATAGGCTATGCCTTTACTTGAAAGCTTTACACAATCTTTCAGATACCATCCGAATTCCTCTATTTCCTTCACAGTAAAATGGAGCTACCCTGGCTCAAGAGGAAAAAGATGCGGTATGATCCCTGATGGTTTAAATGAAATATAAACGAAAAAAAGAGGCACATGGGTAGAATCACAAGGCCATAGAGACTGCTCTATATATACATTTCAGAAGACATGCTTCAAAATTGCTTACAGAACCATGTGCTATACTTAAATTATTATGGATATGACAGTAGAGTTAAGCCGCTCATGCACTGCTGGTGGGAATGTAAACTGATGAAACCTTTCTGGATTCTATGCCAGTATTTACCAAAAGCCCTATAAATAAAAAGCCTTAGGAAGATTTAACTCAGTAATTCATGGTACAAATGCATTTATTCCTTTAACAAAACTTCATTGAGCCTCTATTTGGTGACTTGGTGCCAGGCAGTATGCTAGGGACCAGGGACAGAGAAAAGAAGTGGACAGGAATGAACAAATTAGATAAGGCACAAAGATTAATATGCAATGATGTTCACTGTATATTTATTTATGATATAAAAACTCAGAAACTACCTAAACATTCATGAGCAAAGTAGACATTTAAAAATTTATGATATAGTCAGAGTGACATATTATGCAGCCATTATAATGTGAAAATTGAAAGGGTAAAATGTCATTATGAGCAAAAGACAAAAAAGAAAATAATTTACAAAATAGCATAATATCATATAAATCCAATTTAGTGTAAAAATACATACACAGAAATAGAATACATAGAAAATACAGAGAAAAATACATAGAAAAACAGATTGACACATATTACAGTCAAATATGAATAGGAGTTATCTCTATGTGATGAGATTAAAGGTGATTTTTATTTTCTTTTTTACATTTTATAGTTTGTTTTTCCAGATTCC
>NW_007727951.1:208193-211873 GCF_000696425.1 Galeopterus variegatus | reverse complement strand
GTGCGCCGCTTGGGAAGCGCGGCGGAGCTCCCGCCCGAGGGTTCGGATCCCACATATGGACCGGTTCCCACTCACTGGCTGAGCGACGCGGGAGCAACGCCGAGGGTTGCGATCCCATTGCCGGTCCCCGGTCCGGTACGGGGGCAACACTGAGGGTTGCGATCTGTTGCCGGACACGGAAAAAGACAAAAAAAAAAAAAATTTGATATAGTCAGAGTGACATATTATGCAGCCATTATAATGTGAAAATTGAAAGACAGGGTAAAATGTCATTATGAGCAAAAGACAAAAAAGAAAATAATTTACAAAATAGCATAATATCATATAAATCCAATTTAGTGTAAAAATACGTACACAGAAATAGAATACATAGAAAATACAGAGAAAAATACATAGAAAAACACATTGACACATATTACAGTCAAATATGAATAGGAGTTATCTCTATGTGATGAGATTAAAGGTGATTTTTATTTTCTTTTTTACATTTTATAGTTTGTTTTTCCAGATTCCTCACAAATAACTATTACTTTTACCATAAAAAATTGTAAAATACATATTTTGGGGGGAAAAATACTACCAGTAGCTTCACAAAATATCATAAGTAAGATTTCCAATGTTGGTTTGACAATATCAGATTTTGTTATATGCCCAACATTATCCTCTAAGAAGGAAGTACCTCGTATTGGTTTTAGGTACTTGATGTTGCAAAAATGTAAAATGAAATGCTTAAATGCAACACTTGGAATTTAGTTGACTAAAGGCAAAACAATGTCTTTTTGAAAGGACAATGTAGGGAATATCTGAATATCTGTTTCTAAGGACTCTTCTAGATATAATTTTATGATTGTGTGGCAAATGTGAATAAGTCCTTCCCACACACTGCAAGTTAACGAAAAGCTCTGAATGTTATGACAAGACATATGGACTTAATCCCACTACAGTAGTCTGATGATGATGCCAGATGATTCAAAAAATAATTAGCTGCCATGTTAAGAAAGTATCTCCTTATATATATATTTACATTTATCACACTCTAAAATAACTCTGGGAAAAATGGCAAGCTACATTAAGAGGAGATAAGATGTCATCTTCAATTAGATTTCTCAACCTTCTTTTTCATAAAATCAGTTCTTTTTTAAAGGAGAAAGTATAATAGCCTTTGTGTTAAATAAATGAAATTCTTACTTTAAAATTACTAAATGTTTAATCTTAATTACACTTGAGCATATCACTGTATTCTTCAGCCTCTTAAAACATTTTGTGGTAGTTTGTTTCTCTTGCCATATATTTTAACCCAAGCACAGTAAATAGCATGTTATTACAAGTCTCTATTTTATCACATGTCTATAAAAAAGGTCTCCAGGCTACACCTACACCCAATACAAAGTTAAAGCTCAAATCCCTTTGAAGATCACAAACACCTTCCAGAGACATTAAAAAAATTCTTTGAATAATGAACAGTGCTAAAAGAATGAATACCGAATAAATGAAAACTGCTTTTTAAAAACACTTCAAAATGCTTTTGTCCATTAAGCAATTTCATTTTAACTGACAGACAATGATGAAGTGTCTTGAGTAATGTCAGTAAACCTAATTTGAAAGGGGGAATAACACCAAACAATCATACAGGATTTGGAGTATATTTTAGCCACTTGCTAAACAGTGGCATAGGTAAATAGCTGCTATTCACCATCCCTCTGGGGAAAACCTCTTAGCTATGGAAGCTTATTAGCGTTTAGCATCTGAGAGCCATAGACTATAAAATAAAATCAATACCGTAACCTTAACTGTAAAAGTCAGAAAGATACTGGAAGAGTTCTAATTTAACAAGATTACGGATGAGTTTTTAGAGGAGAACATTTGGGGAAAAGCCATGCATTTAGAAACATTTATGCTACAAGACATCTCAAGGTTTCTGTTGTTACTAATGCTGTTATTATCCACGCTGGTAATGGTTAGGGTTGATTTAACTGATGTGTTACGTTAGTGGATTTACAGGAAAGTCGTAGAAATGATTTGGAACTTATTTCAGATAAAATCATTAAACTAAGGTAGTAAACTAATTGCTTGGGAGAAATTATGATCTGATGTGGTTTAGTGTGGTAGGAAAAAAAATCACAAAACTTTTAAGGTCGTCAGTTCAGCAGCTCAATGCAAATATGATTACTCTGCACAATATTCTGTTTCTCTTAATGGAAAAGTAGTTGAAATTGGTATGAATTGTAGTGTTTAAGTTCAACCTAAATCTATATTTTTCCTCCAACAAATGTAAATGAAGAAAAAAGAACATTCTGTCAATGAAATTACTATGATGGCATATTTATTATCCTAATGGTTTTAGAAATCATGTGAAATTGATCAGTAACAAAACCTCTATTTAGTAATGGACCAATTACATTTGTGAGATAATGTCAATGAAACAGAATATTGTCACAGGATAATGGTCTCCTATTGCAACATCCCTAGTCATTTAGAGAAAATAAATGTTGCCGTCTGGCTGAGTCATTTGTTTTCAAAGTAGGAGACACTGATCCCATAACAAGGTTCTGTTATAATAACTCAATCTCTATCAATCATTTGTTGTACCAGAATGGTGCAGGACAGGACACGTATCTGTGAGAACTGTGCATTCCTCAGGTTAAGGAAAAACACATGGTGCCTCCAAGCACATAAACAGCCCAATTATTGTGTTATTCAACGAGAGTATTTAAAATAAACATTTAAAAAATAATTTAAGAAATGGAAATCTTTCCAAATTTTCAGAAAGGTCCATGTTAATGAAAGCTTCGACTCAATTACTGAAGATCTTCAAATTCTTTGACTCCAATTGATTTAAAATCGAAAATGTTGAAACACAAAGGAACCTTAGTATCCAACTTGGTTATTCTGTAGATGGGAAAATTCAAGATTTACTGAAGTTAAGTGACTGGTCTAAGGCCACACCAGTATTTAGAGTGTCCTGATCACCATTATAGTGCTCTAGGTATCAGGCACCAAACTAGAACAGGACTAAAAGAAAATATATATGTGACAATAAATATATGAGGGTACTTCAGAAACTTCATGGAAAGATTCACGTTATCTTTTAATTCTATTTTTCCATGAACTTTTTGAAGTACCCTTGTATAATTAATATTTTATATATTATATATATATAATATTTTATTTTATATTATTATATTTTATTTGTATAATTAATAATTTTTGTATAATTAATATTTTGACATATGTAGTTCATTTTAGATTGGGTATATATATCACACACACCTCTACTAAAGATATTCTAGACTTTAGGAGCATTTGTTCAGAGTATCATATTATTAAATGGAAAAGAGATTTTTAATCTAAGTCCAGCCCAAGGATTGCACTCACAAATCTCTGAGGAGTCTATGAAATTATGTGCATTTATCTGTATTGAAGTTTCATGCACTAAGAAAAGAAAAAACTGTAGTAGAGGTTTTATAATTAGTTTCCAAAACCATAAACACAACATAAAATAACTTGTTTGGGAGGTAATATATATAGAAACAATGAGTACGAGCTGCTTCAGCTACACAGACAGGGGTTCCCATTCTTCCTCTGCCACTTATTATCTCTGTATCTGTGTCAAGGTTCTTAACCACTGGAAAAAAACAATTTGATAAGCTGTGAAATGGAGGGTTATATGGGGTTTAAAA
>NW_007727951.1:206367-208045 GCF_000696425.1 Galeopterus variegatus | reverse complement strand
AAAAGCAAAAATATATGTAAACTTAATCAAGTACCTGACAGATTGGAAGTCAATAAATATAGCCACACATGGCAGTAGGATCTTATTTTCCTCATTTACATGTATTTGTTGAACACAATTGTTAAATATACATGGTTTCTTCAACAAATAAATAATGAAAAAGAAGCAAGTTAACTAGTATAGCTTAAAAACAGACCAAAAATATAAATATGGTATATGGACCACATTTGGATCCAGATAGAAACAAAACAAACTTTGAGATTTTCTGGGGAATTTGAACATTGATTACATACCAGATTATATTAAGGAATTATTGTTATATTTGTTAAATTGGTAATGGTATTGTGATTGTTTCAGAAAAATTCATTGTTAGAAATACTTAGAGATATTTACAAGTAAAATGACACAATGGCTGGGATTTACTCTAAAATATTTTTTTTAAACTGGGAGATAATAAATCCAACAAGATTGGCAAAATATTGATAACAGTTAAAACTGGGTGATGGTACCTGGGGTAAAGAATTCACTTTTCAACTCTCTTTACTTTTGATATTTTCCACAATAAAAAAAAACTTTAAAAAATTGTTCTTAAACATTCATTTTAAGACAGCTCTTCTCTATGTTTATCCATCAAAAGCATTCATATCTCCAATTTTGTTAGTTCAAAAATTTTTATTCATGGCATTAATATTAAGGGGTCGATTTTTTAAAAAAAGATGTACACTTTACCACCTTAAAATTTTGCTTTGACAGTTCTTTCAGAAACTCAAAACCTCATAAATTCACTTCTATTCCCCCACTCTAATTCTACAAGGTCTAACAGAATCTTCCATAAGCTCCCAGCAAAAATGTCCATCTGCCAGGACTGGCGAAGTGGTGTTTTAATTCTTCTAGTTCATTTCTCCCTACATTGATAAGTTTATATATTCATTCTCTAGAAAGGTTGTAGTATAAAAACAAAAGAAAAAAATTAGCCTTTAAAAAAAGACGTAGGCTCTGCCATTAACTACCTAGACACTTTAAACAAGACAATCTCTCTGATCCTTGGACTGCTTGGCTCTAAAGAGACTTGAACTATGTCTACCTAAGGATTCTAATAATCTGTGATCAATGCTTGAAAAATCAATTTCTTATTGTATATGATATTAGTAGTCTAGTAACTGAAAAGACAGTGGCTTTTCAAACTACTTCAAAATTAGTTTAAACATGAAATCAATGTGTAAAAGAATTTGAAATAAAAGCTCTTATTATGCCAAGAAACTCTGTATGATACACTGTGATATCATCTCCCATAGGTTTCCCACTGTCCTATTTTAAGCTGTGTTCCATCAATCTGGAGACCCATTATTAAACAGAAGGTTACTTTTTCAAACTAATCATATATTGTTGTTTTTGTGCAAAATGCTGTATTTTCAAATCATTAAGCCTCCAGAGTATAGAAATATGAGTATAACTTTCCCATATTAATCAGTACCAGCACTTCTAATATATATACAAATTTGCCCCATCCAAAATGCTATTCTTGATTAGAACTCACGAAAGGAGGACAAACATTTGTTAATCAGTAGGCAATGTAAGGAATTCTGATGAAAGCCTTCACCAACAATTTGTTTTCCTTCCCATTTTGAAGATGTTTACACTGTGATTTTTCAGCTATAGCAGTGTAGCTGAAGAGAAT
>NW_007727951.1:203602-205570 GCF_000696425.1 Galeopterus variegatus | reverse complement strand
CATTTTGAAGATGTTTACACTGTGATTTTTCAGCTATAGCAGTGTAGCTGAAGAGAATAAAAAACACTATGGTGGAGGCATGCCTGAAGTTTGCTTTCCAATATCATGATGGTACATGGAGATTTACTTACAGTTCTTGACTTCTGATATTTTCCATAGCTAAACAAAGACATGTGAAAACTGTGCTTAAACATTAAATTCATACCAGCTCTTTTCCACATTTATCCATCAAAAGCACTTGTATCTCTGGTTTTTCTGGTTCAAAAATTTGATATTTGCACATTTGCTATTTAATTCTTGTGATAAAAACTCTAGGAATGTAAGGAATTGGTGGTTTTCTACCTGGTCCCCAAAGGGAACTTAAAAAGTTCTTCCAATAAGATTACTAAGCTGTTTGACCTGTAATTTTCCAGGACTTCATTTAACATTAATGTCTCCCAGATAGCAGTTATTCAACCCTTTGTGATAGCTGCGTATTCACTCAGCTCCCACAGCTCTAGAAAAATCTTGAGATTTTATCATTCCTCAGACCGTAGTTTGGGCTAGAATGTGGTTTTCCAAAATTTGAACCTATGATTAATGTTCCCTATGGATTCTTCAATGGAAATAAAAGGTTCTGAAGTCACAAACTTAATAAACACAGTCAGTCAATAGCCACTCCTGAATATTCACAGCACACAGTAGTATATCAAATGTTCTACATTTTTCACTTATGAATGAAAAAAGTTTAAATTTTTGTTAAAATAACATTTTACAAACTTAATTGACCACTTTTATATCTAGCTTATCTATTAACTTTCCTTAAATTCATATTAAGAAATGCCAGTCTCTGATTTTGGTTCTATCTGTATGCTACCACACTCTTATCTATTGTTATTTATTTCCTGATTGGGCTCATGATACTAAACTGGCGTTGTTACTCTCTAGCCCCCAGTGTTCCCTTGAGCCCTTTTGCTTAATTTGATATCTAATATTATATCCTTATAAAACTTTATCAAGTGCAAATCGAAATTTAGCACATCATTTAAGACTATCTTTCTAATGAGAATATTTGCAATTATCACAAATAAATCTCTGGGCCTCAGAAATATATTAATACTTCCGAAGGACTTGCTGAGGAGACTTATTTACATAACAGACAGTAAATTTTTTTTTAAAGTTAGTGTTTTTATTTTCTGGTACCTACAGCAACCAGAACACAATGCCTAAATATTGCTTTAGAGTCCAGTTTAATTTTTTAAACTACTCTTAAAATTATAATTACATACCAATACACCAAGTAGAGCTAGTTTGTGCTAACATGCCAGTTTACTGTGTAAAGATTTACTTCTTATAGTGCTTGAAGGTAAGCTAGAAAACAACAACAGCAACGACAACAACAAAAAAAGTAGGCTAGTTCTAAAGCACAGAGACAGTCCCCTCGGACTCTGGTTGATATCATTTATTTTCTGTGAAAACCCTTTTATCATAAATAGTACAAAAAAAAATTTACCATTCAGCAGGTCAAGAACTGTAAACTTAATTTATTGATATTTGTATACCCCATGCCTTCAAAAATTCCTGGCATATAACAGGCATTTGATAAATGTTAATTGAGCCAAATTGTCTCAGATCCTAACTATGTAAAAATTCATAAAATGTTACTGCATAAAGGTCTTTTTGAATTTACATTTTATCTACATTACAAGTTGTTTAAATATTCATCAGATTAAGAAGCTGTTAAAATTTCCATTTAATAACCCCCCAGTTCTATGTTATAAATATATTTACCATATCACATTTTTCCCACCAAATGTCTATTAAATAATGTCTTAGGAATTTTACATTCAGACTTCTGTGAATCAGCGACTATTTGAATGGCGGTGGCAAAATGACCTTGGTAAAGAATTGTTCCAAATGTTCATCATACAATTGATAAGTCTGTTAAACTCCTAGGCATACAACTATATTTAGTCCCATGAAAGTAAC
>NW_007727951.1:181814-202802 GCF_000696425.1 Galeopterus variegatus | reverse complement strand
ACAATTGATAAGTCTGTTAAACTCCTAGGCATACAACTATATTTAGTCCCATGAAAGTAACTTGAACTACAGAAAAAACCATGACCTACCTGTCTCTTATTTTTCCCCTTTTATTGGAAGTTACAAAGGATTGCTCTAATGATTTCAAGAAAAGTACATCAACTAGGAACTGAGTATCTGAATTGACTCAGGTAGGAAAAATTTGAGGTAGACAAGATCTCAATGGAATTTTTTGTGGAGTAAGTATTGAAATAAAAGAAAATTTCAACCTGCATATTGATACACTAGCCTGATTCTATTCACTAAATTAAAATCTTAAATGGTGAAAAACAGTACCCAAAAAAGAAAGTTTTTAATAGAGGTAGAGGCAGTCAGAAGTTTAAGACCAGGGGATTCACAGAAGAGACTAAGCAAGGAGAAATATTCTGGAACTTAGGAAAGGAATGTAGTTTGTTAGCGGCCCAGTATTTTCTTTTTTGTTTTTCTTCTCTATGTGTAAAAGTAAA
Source organism: Galeopterus variegatus (assembly GCF_000696425.1). Lineage (NCBI taxonomy): Eukaryota > Metazoa > Chordata > Mammalia > Dermoptera > Cynocephalidae > Galeopterus > Galeopterus variegatus. Next base: position 202,296 of record NW_007727951.1, on the reverse strand, counting down.
AATATAAATATTACATAATATAAATGTTGACAAATTTAATTTCTATCACTATTCATTGGAAGAAATTTAAGCAAATTATATAGCCCCTTACCAAATTTTTAACACTACTAAGTAGTATTTGGTTTAAAAATATCCATGTTCAATATTTTGCAAAATTATAAATTAAAATTCTTTTATGATCAGGAAACTGTAACATTTTTTGTTTTGAAAAGATACAAATATGTGATTATGTTTGTAAGATGCTAAAATAAAATACTTCATTAAATTGTTAAAAATTACATAAACATATGTCATTACATGAATCTAGACTTAATAGTTTACCTAACTTCATTTTAAAATAAAATAGATATCATAATTTGGTCATATTATATATTAAATTGTTAAAAATTACATAAACATATGTCATTACATGAATCTAGACTTTTTATTAATAGTTTACCTAACTTCATTTTAAAATAAAATAGATATCATAATTTGGTCATATTATATCCTTTATTTTTGCCTTGTCGAACTAAATCTCAATGGTTTAGCTTGGCATTTCAGATTGTAAGGGAAAGTAGAATGCCACATATTGTCCATAATTTTGTTATCTTTGATGCTCATATTTCAAAAATCAGTTATGCTAAGGGCTAAGGCAAGAATAGATTTTAATACAGAGTTAACACTAACAAAATAAGGCATACCCAGGAAATAATAGTAAATTTTAAGAATTTCTGCCAATTATAAACACAAAAATATTTTAATCAACCAATAAGTTTCTGAGTACCAATTAGTGCAGGGTTTTGTGGGAGAAATAAGTAGAAGACATGTTAAAGCCACTACAATTTTCGGAGTTGTACCCCATATGTGCTTTTGACAACTTCCTTCATGACAGGAAAGTGTTTAAAGAGCATTTGAAGATGGACAAGAACAATCATGGGGCATTTCATTTTGCAAACTTTAAAAAAGCAATTTCTTAACAACAAAAGGACTGCACTGGTCTTAGTGAATTTATAAAGATAGTACTGTTCTGCCCTCATTTTTTCATGTACTTGAAGTCTTCCTCCCACAATAATAGCTGATTGTTTACATTACAAAGTCTTCAGATTTAAAATAACAGAATTTTTTTCTGAAAATAGAACATCCTTCCTTACTCTTAATATGCCTCTACAGACTTCTCCAATAATTCTAGCCATCTTGACAAAAGAAAATCAGTAAGTAAATACAATGATTTTACAAAGAGAAAGAATGACAATTTCCCTTCTACTTTTCAAAAATGTTATATAATATGGCTTAATATTGGCTTTATTCAATAGGCTGAAAGAGAAATCTATTCTTACAAAATGATACTTTCTATAATAAAGAACACCTACACTTCCGAATGCATCCATACACAAATATTCACAATGTTATTATTATTACCATTAGAATCTTTTGCAGAATAATTTTCTGACAGGGAAAATATGGCTTTGATTAGAATAACTGACAATGTCAGTAAAACAAGCAATAAAGGGTTGAGTTCCGTTTTTATTCTCTCTTCTGCAACTTTAGTAAATGTCTCTATTATTTCTTGTCTCTTCTAATGAGATGGGTGTTCTCCCTATCAATCGTTCATTAATCCAGCAAATATTCATTATGCCCCTACTATGCACCAAATATTGTGTTAGGTGCTGGTTACAGCAGTAGCCAAAACACAGGAGGTCCCTGCCCTCACAGTGTAGACAGATTTAGACAATTAATCCCATAAATAAATATATTATTACATATATGAGTACAATGAAGGAACAACGTCCTGAGAGAAAAACAGGAAGACCTGATTTAGACTAAAATTCCTCAATTTAAGCTGGGCCTTGAAGGATGACAAAGAATTTGCCAGATGAAGAGTTAGAAGAAAAGCATTCCAGAGGGCATGGCTTAATGAAGGTCCTGGGTATTGTGTTCCCAAATCTAAACAAAGCAGTGGGCTCAGGTGCAAGGAAGAAGGAGCAGCACAACGGCACCCAGTGCAGCTACAGTGGTGGTCAGAGCCAGGACTGCCGGTCGTAGGTGGGATTCTGATTTTCTCCTGAGAGCAGTGGGAAGTTACTGAAGGATCTGAAGCAGGGGAGTGATATGATGCCATTTACATTTATCAAGATGGTTTTTGTCCACTGCCTGAAGCATGGACTGGTGGAGAGATCTCAGAGCTGAAACTCTCCAGCTGATTTCAAATCTTTCTGTAAAAGGACCCCTATCATCTCCCATTATTTCTCTCCATGTGCACAGTGTCCAGCCACACAGCACACATGGCCATTCTTGAACTTACTTCTCCAACTCAACACTTAAATATGCTTTTGTCTCTGTCCCTCGCCCCACTCTCCAACCCCTCACTTTTTTTCCCTATCACCTAAACATGTATCATTTCTTTGTGGTCATAACATTCAAGATCCGCTGACCTGCTTTTCTGGCTATCTTGAAATATGCAATATTATTAGCTATTGTCACCCTAGGCACCAGAACTTATTCTTATGCCCCCTCGCTTCTTTACTTGTTAAAATCTCAGCATGCTAAAGGAGACCCACCGGATTCAAAGTCCAGTGCCTCCATGAAGATTTTTCACTATTCTTTAACCCCTATGGTAATTGGTATGAAAATTCAAAGCAGCAAAAAAGAGAACTTGAATAAGGAACTGACTTTGGCCTTAACTGCTTAGCTCCAGAGTGATTTGTCTACTAAAATTACTCAACATACAGCTCCCCAACCCCCACTATACACACCCAAGTCTTAGGCTAAAACCATAGATAAAGAGCTCCTTTTTTTACATTTAAAAACAAAATGCAGAATTTGATTTAAAAGATAATTCTCAAATACATCTTTATGCTGCTGATATATAATCTTACTTGTACACATACACGCAACCAACAAAATTTGTAGTTAGCTAATCTTTCCACTTCCATGCTTGATAATGTCCCTCTGCATAGCATTGTGAATGTAATTAATTCCATGCAATCATATGTATAGAAATGCTTAAAATGGAAATTTTTATGTTATACATGTTTTACCACAATTAAAAAAAAACAAAATAAAATCAGAGAAGGCAGAAAAAGAGTGGAAGACACACATAAAAAAACAATAATGTCCCTCTAATTGTGAGGAAAGGCATAGGTAAATACAATGAAATATATCAAATCCTATAGACTTTAAGAAAGGAAAAGAGCCAAGTCTGAACCCAGAAAGCCAAATAATACCTGTTTTATACAGCTATATTTCTCCTCAAAGATGCCCTAGAACTGGGTCATAGTTTTATCTAGAAAACATGGCTAGATTGACTCAGACACAAGTTTCTTACATTATGCTTTTATTTACCACTTATGCTCTACCTACTCGCCAAAGGAATTATGGCTTAAGTGAGAATTTTCAGCACCTGGCACCTGCAAACTGCTTAAAGTTTGCTCCTCCCTGAAATGCCCCATAGAGAGGAGCAAAATTGAATCAGAATTTGTGGTTCTGCTACAGTCCAACCAACTAATGAAGACAGGTGATAGATAATCAGTCACACACATAACTAACTGGGGGTTCTAAAAGATCACTATGTCTGGAAAAAAAAGTCCAAAAAAACGTAAAACATGGAATTTTTTGTAACAACTTTGACAACATTTCACTAGTATATTATCCTAAAAATAATTTTACTGCAATAATTTCATGAAGAAAATCGAATCCATATTGGTTCAATTATAACATTTTGACTGAATGAAATTTATGAAATAAGCCAACATTTTACTCCAATATCTCTAGAGGCATCTGCTTAGGGCTCACCTTGATCTCTTTCATGCCATGTTCGACTTCCAGCAGCTGGTGAATTCGGAGAGGGGTAAAAGTCTCCTGTAGGACTTGGTTCCATATTTTCATCTATGGATATAGTTTTGGGTCTTTTGCTGTTAAAATATGACAATAATTAATGGGATTTCTGGGAAGATGGGTAGCACCTGAAAGTAAATGATTTGAGAAGTTTCTTACTGTGGAAATTTCCATAAACACAAGTAATAGCATCTCAGGACCATTTTGAAATAATGGTATTAAGAACATTAACAGGAACAGCAAACATTTCTAGTTGTATATATACCATTTATTATACCATCTTATATCTATACCTGCCTAACAAATATGATATTCATTACATTTACCTTTGCAAATGTACATTTCTGAGAAAATTTCAGTAATAAAAAATGAACTCAATGTAGTTTATCAGCTAATATTGACATTGTGTTATTAAGATTGTACCTAACTCCTCATAATTATTATTGATATTAATAATGTTTACTTGTATAGCATTTGCCATCCACAATTTAATCTTCTCATATTAATTCAAAGACAAGGTAATGGAGCAGAGTAGAACAAGAACTTGGATCAGACAGGCCTACTATCAAATCTTGACTAGACCACTTATTAGTTCTTAATAGTAAGCTCCTTTGCATTTCTAAACCCAGTTTAATCATCTGTAAAATGGAAATAATAAAACCTAGTTCAAAGTAGGAAGGTTGAGAGAATTAAATGAGTTATTAAATGTAAAGTTCTTATTTAAATGGCTAGCATTTAGAAGATAGTTATTAAATAGTAATTATTATTAGCAACCTTATAATTAAAAATATTAAAGATATTTTACAGTACCTTGCTTATTATAATACATTTCACATGTTCTCCTTTACTTTTGCCTAAAAAAATAAGCTATTGATCCTTTATTCTTAAGATCAACCACAGGAAAAAAGCCATTGCCAAATTCATACCAAATGGTATACTTTTAAAATGACACATTTTAATAACAAAACCATTGCTTGTCTCAATTATTAAGAAAAGTAAATTTGTAGAACAAAGATTAAAATGTAATTTTACGATATAGGCCATATTGCTTAATATACTACTTTCATATACATCCACCAATACCCTATCAAACAGCTAATTATTAATAATGAAAATGGATATTTTTTCTTTAATTTAAAACAAATTTCTTATTCACATTCATGCTTGTAAATTCAGTGCTAACGAATCACAAGATTACAGAGTTAAAACTGACCTCAGAAATGATGTACCTAGGGCCGAGCCCGTGGCACACTCGGGAGAGTGCCGTGCTGGGAGCACAGCAGCGCTCCCGCCGCGGGTTCGGATCCTATATAGGGATGACCGGTGTGCTCACAGCGCTCACTGGCTGAGCGCGGTGCTGCCGGTCTCAAAAAGGACAAAAAAAAAAAAAGAAAAGAAATGATGTACCTAAACCAATCCCCCTCCCCCACTTTTTCACAAATGGGAAGACAAATTTGGAGAAAATCAGTGGATTGCCCAGTGCAAATTAATGGAAGCAGTTAGACCTGAAGTAAGGAATTCTGACTTCCAGGACAGAGCTTTTTTCACTGCACTATGTTTCCAAGCCCTTGAAGCATGTTTATGTCTGAGTATATTTGCAGATACAGTCATGATTGACATTTGACTCACAACTCCCAGAGTATCAACATGATGTAGAAGATGACAGTTTCTGACCATGCTAACCCATGGTAAGAATGATATTTCTTTAGTTTCTTCCTAAGGTATCCAAAGTTAGAACTCATACTTTTTAACTCTCCTTTTAATCTAATTCTCCTGTCTGTGAGTCAGCAGTAAATATGTATGGAAAACTTAAAATAGGGAAGAAAGTATTTGTATAAGGAAATAATAAAGAAATGTTTTTATAATCTTGTTTATCCCTAAAAACATAGTATCTGATACTCAGTGGCCGTGAGAAAAGATCTGTGTTGACAACACACTGATCCAGCAAATAAAATAGAAAATTACTATTCAAATTTTAAATTTAGAAAAGCTAAAGTATTTTTAAGACCTCAACATGTCAGAGACACTTTTATTAATAATAAACCCAATTGTCTTGCTATACAATCTAACTATATAAAAATACAGTTTGACTACAAATGACATAAAATTGACCTTAGTTTATAAATATATGAATATGCATAGTGACCTAATTAATTCAAATCTACTAACTGTCATTCCTGAGACTAGCTTATCAAAACAATTATTCAGATAGTGTTATTTTTAAAAAGTTAACATTATATGAAGTATGTTTTGCTCTGAAATTCATGTACTCATATTTGATCATGGAAAATTTAATGCTCTGAAAATGAGATGGCTATTCATATGGTAAAGATCCAACTCAAAACAGAAACGAAAACAATTCAGCTACCATATTTATTTCATCTTGACTGAAAGTTACAATTAGAAGGTCAAGAAAGAAAATGAGAGTGAGACCTCACTGTAGGTCGTCCCCAACAATGGCTGGTTAAACCAAATCTCAGAGAGGGTAATATTTTCATTGGTAACTGAGAGTTAACTAAATTATTCAAAGAACATCAACTAATTGAAAAACTTGGCAAACTGTGGCCTAGAATAAGGCCTTTAATTTTAAGGTAGGTAAATGGCACATTTTATTTTTCATGTCTTATTACCCCAAGTTACCAGGAATGGATCAGTAATAAACCAGGGATCATTGCCATGGCAACATCATTTTTAAAGTTGCCAAAAGAAATAGTTAATAGATTTATAATATTTCATACAACAGGATGAAAATGATATTAATAGATTTTCATAGTTCCGTTGCCTCCCTCAAAAAGCTTTAAACAAAAATTACATTTAATTTGCAAATATCAAAATTAATTTAACCAGAAGAGATTAAAAATCTGTACTATCAGCAAAAACTCTTTGCTATATATCCCTTCTCCTTTTACCTACCTATCTATCCACATATCTATCTACCTACCTACCTATGTGCATAAAGACTGAGAATCTGAGTGGCTCCTTTCAGTTACCTGCTTGGTGGAGAAGACAGCGACCTCTGAAGATTGACCCCCGAGTTCATGTCATGATAGTATGGTTGGCTCGGGATTTCTCCAATTGGGAAGTTGACTCCAGTTCCCTGGGTTATGGGCGCTGAGGAATTAAAAAAAAGAAACATTGGGAATAATATTCACACTTACCTCTATTCAAATGTACTCAGCTATCATTTAACATGCTCGTGACCAAGAATGAGAACTCTCTTTACCTTAAGACTCTAACATCCACAGTGCACTGGGGTAGGACGCTTCCCACCATACCTACGTTCAAGTCTGGAAACTTGAGGCACTCAGACTAGAACCATCGGTTACCACTTCCCCTCATCCCACTCCCCAAACTTCTTCAGTCACTCCTTTGTATTTGCTGTCACTACAACTGTCCCTCCACTAGTCTATAGATATCTTGGAGCAAACAAAACACATAATTCCTAACACTCAGCCCCAAGCAAGCTCCTTCACATGAAGTAGGCTCTAAGAATTCAAATCACTGTTAAATAAATAAATATAGAACAATTTCACAAATAAATACCAAAAGAATAATATCCAGAATATACAAAGAACTCCAACAACTTAATAGTAAAAAAAAAAAAAATCCAAATAATCCAATCAAAAAATGGGCAAAAGAGTTGAACAGACAATTCTCAAAAGAAGACATACAAATGGCCTACAGGTACATGAAAAAAAATGCTCAACATCACTAATCATCAGAGAACTGCAAATCAAAACTATATTGAGATTTCATCTCACCCCGGTTAGACTGGCTATTATCAAAAAGACAGAGAATAACAAATGTTGATGAGGATGCAGAAGAAGGGGAACCATTATACACTGTTGATGGGCCTGTAAATTAGTGAAGCGATCATGGGAAAAAGTACAGAGGTTTCTCAAACAACTACAGACAGAACTACCGTACAATCCAGGAATCCCACTTCTAGGTAAACCCAAAACAATGGAAATCATCATGTTGAAGGGATACCTGCACTCCCATGGTTATCAAAGCTCTATTCACAAATAGCCAAGATATGGGACCAACCTAAATGTACACTGAGGGTTGACTGGAAAAGGAAAATGTGGTATATATACATAGTGGAATATTACTTGGCCATAAAAAAGAATAAAATTCTGCCATTCTCAGCAGCATGGATAAGACTGGAGAAAATTATGTTAAGTGAAATAAGCCGGTCATAGAAAGAGAAATACTGCATGTTCCCACTCATATGTGGGAGCTGAAAAAACAAAATAAAATAAACAAATAAATAAAAATAATAAGGTGAATTTTCAGAAGGAGAGAGTAGAACTGTGGTTACTAGGGTCAGGAAAGGGGCAGTGGTGGGGGGAGAGCAAGAGGTTTGTTAATGAACACAAAACAGCTAGATAGGAAAAATAAGTTCTATTGGTGTGCAATTGAATGAGGCATCTATAATTAACAATAATTTACTGTGTGTTATTAAATAGCCAGAAGAGAGGAGATCAAATGTCCACATCACAAAGAAATGATTAAGTTTTGCAATGACGGATATGCTGATTACCCTGATTTGATCATCACATTGTATACATGTATTGAAATATAATGCTGTACACCACAAATATGTATAATCAATATGTTTAAAAAAAAGACTATCATTCCATAATATTAACATTCATATTAGGATGAATTAGAAATCATGATATTTTAAATTGACATCAATAATTCCTGTATTAGAGCAGGTATATAAGTAAAGTTTACAAATATGAAATAAAAGCCAAGTTTTTCTCCAAAATACACATTTAGATTTTGTATATAAATGATAATAGTGGCTTTACTCAAGAGTTATGCTTTTCTTTTCTTTTCTTTTATACAACGATTTATAAATTATTGAAAATATATTCATGGAGTTTTATACTATACTGTATTAGTTTACAAATCAAGAAATCTTTTTTAATATTCCAATATATAATGAACTAAGATTTTTGTGTATATTGTTTTTATACAATAGATGACATCTGTTCAAATTTTTAAAATTTATTTTTAGATATCTGTGAGGCAGCATGTTGTGTTAGAATGAACAGTCTTGGGAGATAAACAGCCTTTAATTTGAACTTCCTCTGCCACTTACAAGCTATGTGCCTCAGTTTCCTAAACTGTAAAATGGGAATAATACTAACCTACCACATATGGTTATCTTGAGAATGAAATGAGGTAAGGAGGGATGAAAGCCCAGCATCATGCCTGCTGCATAAAGATACTCAGCAAATGTGAGTCCCTTCTTTCTTTGCTTTCTCCCCCAAATTTCTTCTCCGATAAAGTGAAGTGGTTAGCAAAGATGCAACAGTTCAAAAATGACCTAGAAGCAGATAAAGAAGTACAACTGCAGAAAGTTTGTTCACTCAACATGTTATTGATTGTGTCCATTACTGGCAGGTGTTGCAATGGATGCAAATAGTCTTACATACCCCTGCCCTTAATAAACACATTGGGCATCAAGTTGGGTAAGCAAAACACTCATGCAAAACACATAAATATCAGGATAATGAATGTAGATTACAATGAAACTGCCTAAATGAATGACATGATAAAAGCTGTAGGATTTCAAGGGGAAAAGAATCCAATGCAGGCTTCAATAATCCAAGAAGTCAGTGCAAGAGTTGTAGCTGGCACCGGACTTTGGAGAATGAGAAAGGCGTTGAACGGAGGTCAATCAAAACAGGGTACTGTAGGAGCAAAGTCACAGGCAGAGATAACATGCAAACTGGAGACCAGGCAGGTTGGTATCAAAGACAATGCTAATGAATATTTCATATTTCTTCACTGCCTGTTTTAATCAGGATTTCAGAAGTTCTAGTGACAGAAAGTGTGCCCTGGTGGGCTTGGCAACAAAATTCTAGAGCTCCTGAGATTCACCCTAAGAACACACAGTCTACTTAATCTTCCTCTCTTTCCTAACTATGAGTTGAATATAAAATACCAAAAGAACTGCAGATTTGCAAGGAATTTTTTTACCCAAAATTGTTAATAAACATTATAAATGTATTCACTATCAGTTAAATTGTTTAATATCAGGCAAGCCAATATTAACTTAAAATATTTTTTAAAGGTATGATTAGGAGGCACATGCTTTGCCGCACAGAAGTCATCAAGGAATATACAGTGAACATCTCTTTTTCTCTACCACAAATTAAATAAATCAATATATACACAATTAATCTCAGCTCCAAACTTCTGGAGCATCTGCCTTCTGTTAGACTGTTCATTTTATATAATATGTTTCAGCCTCCTTTAACACAGAAAACATTTGTATGCAATGTGTTACTATGCCTGATGGCTTGAATTATTTGGACAACTAAAATGTTGCTATGTCCGTTGTGGCTTGAGGTACACCAGAGGTTAAAAAAATGTGAGGTAAGAAATCCCGCAGTTACCACATGCTTTAAAATTTATTATTAGAATCATGTTCTATGTGACATTGAAAGCAGGGTATGTGCTAGAAGGAGGCTCAGTGAAAGTAAGCAATCTGTCTGTCTTCCTACAACAGTAATAGATGCAATTCAAAGACCTGAGTCACTAACAGGAAACTCACAGGTTATATCTTACATAAACTATTTGTAATTTATTAAGCTCTGCACTATTTAGTCAAAGATTTGTACTTTCTATTGAACACATATGGCTGCACAGTCAACACAGTTTGCTTGGCCATAAACAAACTAGGTGTAATTTATAGTAAAATAATAATAAAAAAAAACTTCAGGAATTTTGTTTTTCCTAAGTTTTGTTCCAGAAGGATTATTCCAGAGTATCAAGACAGCAATAAAAATAATTTGTCTACAGATTTATGCATGAGTGCTGTAAAAATTTAGTATGTACTCTGACACTAAATGGGAGATTACAGAAAGAAAAGTAGATTAATAATAAACATGGCCAAAATGCTAAAACTGTACACACAAAATTTATTTAATGACAAGAAGAGTCTCAGACAGATATTCCTGTTTAAAAGCCTCTGGAAGAACTAACATCAGATGCAAAGATCAGAGTTAGCACCTCTCCCAGAGAGCTGCAAGAACACTGAAAGCCGCAAATCATGTTTAAGAGGTTGCCAATATCCTCTTAGAAATGAAGCACCAAAGAACCTCAGATTCTAAGGGTTAGAGGCTAACCCTTAATCTCTCTTACTGTTCTCTTCATTCCAAAAGCTGATCCTAAATCAACTTTTAAGATGGAGATAATATCATTCAACAGAGATCACTATCCTAAAACTGAATAGCTTCATTAGCTAAAAGTCAACATACACATTAGTGGGTCATATGATTGTAAAACCCTAGAGGACAGAAACCATTAACATACGTGAACCCTCAAGAAGTCATAATTTGTAATATACAGCATAAGGATTGTGCTGAAGTTTATATTTACTTAGCAGGCCCTTATTTCATAAACAATGAAGTCCAATTGTGTAAACAAGATTATAATGTGGATATATTAAAACACTTAGGAGAATAACTTCTCAAACATTTCAGAGACACCCTATTTACATACAGAGATGCAAATAAAATGTTTGCTGAATAAATTAAATAATGAATAAATATAGATAATTAATGTACTAATTACAAATCAGTAATGTTTGTTATAACAAATCATCTAAAAAACTCTAAGAGAGAGAGTATGAATTAAGAATGAATGAATGAAGTATGTTAAATTTACCTTGTTTCTGTATTGTTATAGAAAGGTATTTTTAACCTATTTTTTATGTTTGAAATATAGATTTTTTTCTAAATATCACTTTGGGCTTTTGAAGGTTCCAATGTGGTTCTCCTTCGACAGCACTTACCTATAAGGAGGTACTAAATGAATATGTACTGACAAATAACTCTACTGCCCTTCTCATATGAAGAATGAAAATACATCACGGAACTTAGAGAAGTAAAAATTTAAGCAAATAATTTCATAAGCTTCATAAATATAGCAGCATAACCTTTCTGCTAAAGAAAGGTATGGAGAAAAAATACACATATACTTTCAAATACCCCCTTCCTTACGTGATGCTGGAAAGTGGTAACGAATAAGTCAGGCACATTCCTTTCCAAATTAAAAATCAAATTAAAAATTTTCAAATGTCAGAGGCCTTTCAAAATCACATATTGATTCCGAAAAACATAAGACTATTGCCTTAGACAAAGGAGTAGACCATCAGAATCCTCTTGCCCGGGCCGAGCCCATGGCACACTCGGGAGAGTGCAGCGCTGGGAGCGCAGCAGCGCTCCCGCCGTGGGTTCGGATCCTATATAGGGATGACTGGTGCGCTCACGACGCTCACTGGCTGAGCGCGGTGCAGCCGGTCTCAAAAAGGACAAAAAAAAAAAAAGAAACTTCTTGCCCAGTAAATACATACCCTGGAGCTACTGGGATAAGACTATCAGATTTTCATCTCCTACACTGCTCCCAAGTAAATGGACCCATGACAGAAGTGTTTTGGGGTATATGTTTATCTACTCCAGAATTATGACAGAAAAACAAGTTACTTAAGGTTGTAAATGTTCATGTATATTACTCCCTGATATATAAGGATACTTCAAAAGTTTAGTGCAAAAATAGAATTGAAAGAAAATACAAATATTTCCATGAAATTTTTGAAGTACCCTTGTACATGCTATTTGCACTGGAAACTTTAGAAATCTGAGCTACTTGAGAAACTACGGTTCAAAAGACATAGTCACCTACTAGCTTGGAGATTCCTTTACTGAACAAGATGCTGAAACTCTGACTATTCTTACCTTTAGTAACTTACTCTCTCTTTGTTCTTTTGGGATCATCAGAATTCTTGTTATGACCACTAAATTTGACCCAAATGAGAAACAGATCTTAAACAAGCATCAGAGTGCCACTACATCAACTGAATAATATCATTTCATAATGTGACACTTTCTATCAAAATGTCATGTGAAAACATACCCCTCAAAGTTAAGTAGATAAGTTAAATCAGAGAAGGGAGCAAGAAGAAAGCAGTCGCTTCATTTAAGGTAATGAGTACATTAAGATCTGTATCTTAGATATATTTGCATACACTAGTAATAAGTAAGAGTTAATCGAGGAAACATCCCCTTGCTTAGGTAGCCAACCAGGTGAGCCTACCCTAAAAATCTGATCCAGCCTGCCAAGAATGGTGTCTCAGGTAAAGCGGCCAGTTAAAACAATCCAACATTGTTTTGGATAACAATGCTTTCTATCTATATCCAACTACAATCTGCAAAGTTAATTTCTGCATCCCTCTACACTCTGTATGTTAGTGTGTATATCCTGTACATCTCCAACCTCCCACCAAAGTGTTAGTAAAATGAAAAAGTACTTATCTACAGGAAACTTATGTGGGTTATCATAACAACACGGAAAACATTTAATTAATCACACTTCCTTTGATATAAATGACCATCTATGGTCACAGAGAGAATAGTGGATTAAATGAATACCAATAACATAGCAATCAGAACAACCCAAAAATGATTTTTGTACAACAGAAAGTTTTGATGGCTTGGATGCAAATATTTTTTAAAAACCAGACAAAATATTTTCACTTATGATTTCATCAGAAGACTTGAGATTTTACAACTCAATCTCTCCTAACGCGTGGTCACTCTTCATACTGTATATAAAGATCAAAATATAAAACATTTTAAATTGTACTGTATACTTAAATAACAAGAGAACGATTTACTTACTTCTGGATACCCTCACAAGTTCTGATACATTGAAGACTCCAGATTTTACAAAACTATCCTCAAGGTATCCTGAAAATACACATCAAGAGGAGAAAGATCAATATAAGCCGGGAGCAAAATAAATGATTCAACACTAGAATTTGTTTAAGTGTTTTTAAACCAAAGGTTAGAACAAAAACCAAGAATGTTTACAAGGACAAGTAAAAGCAAAACTCTTGTGAATGCAAACTGTGTCTGTTCAAAGAAAAGTAAAAAGTTTAGATGCAAAATAATCCCCTAGAAAAAAATTTTTCTTAATTTTCTAAATGTACAAGGAAATTGGTTAGGTTTATTTGCATAGAGAATGATGGTCATGGGGCTCTCATTGAATGCCTTTGACTCAGTGGCACCTGGTAGGCTAGTCTACCCATCAAAAACAATGAAAGAAAGAAAGGAAAACCACAACCACAATTAGCACCTTGTTGGAAATACTTCAAAGATCTCTTGAAACCACTGTTCCTTCACAAATCCTTCCCCAATTAAAGTGAACTGCTGTTACCAGCACTCCCACCCTGTTCCAGGGTCACTAATAACACAAAAGCAGCATGTGTATATACAGCAAATACTTCGCATTGACCCATTTCTGTGCACTTTTAATATCCCCACCCTTGCTACTACTCCCTTAGACTCCCTTTATTTCAAGAACTGTACACCTTTTCCAGCAAATGATGGTGAATCCAGGCCTCCAGGAATGCCACATTACTCTTATGTGACATCTAGGCACAGGGTCCATAGTGGCCATATTCCACAGCTCAGGAGCCTAAGTAAGGTCAGACCTGTTTGGTAGCTGGTCTTGCTATGTCCAGAACTAGAGATGAGGACTCCCACAAACAGCAGTAACGTCCTCACCCCGTTCATGTATGTCAAGGGGTGTGATGAGGCTGAGGAGGGACAGAATATTGAGGAAGAGGGGATAAGGTTTACTCTCTGCTGCCCCAGAGAGAGAATAAGAATCATCTGAAAGTCCTCAGAATTGAAATACTTCCAGGGGAAAACAAAACAAAACAAACAAAAAAAACTCTAGATTACAAGAACTGGCAGTTCGATCAGATTTTACATAAAGCTTTAGGGCTGACCAAGCGATCAGACTTAGTACAGGGATGTGGGGCACAGGTGGTTTAGCAACATGGAGAACTTGAGTCAAAGGGTGGGACTTGAGTCCTAGACATGGTTGATCAGTTACGGAATCACAGCCATGCTTGATCAGACTTAGTACAGGGATGTGGGGCACAGGTGGTTTAGCAACATGGAGAACTTAAGTCAAAGGGTGGGACTTGAGTCCTAGACATGGTTGATCAGTTACGGAATCACAGCCATGCTATTAGACCTCTTTGTGACTCAGATTCCTCATTCATAAACTGGAGTTAATAAAATCACCGACCTCATACATTTGTTATGAATACTACGTAAGATCAAAATATAAAACCTACAGGGGCCGGCCTGGGGGCGCACTGGATAAGTGCGCCGCTTGGGAAGCGTGGCGGCGCTCCCGCCCGAGGGTTCGGATCCCACATACAGACCGGTTCCCGCTCACTGGCTGAGCGAGGCGTGGGAGTAACCCCGAGGGTTGCAATCCCATTGCCGGTCCCCGGTCCAGTACGGGGGCAACACCGAGGGTTGCGATCCATTGCCGGACACGGAAAAAGACAAAAGAGCCGGTCCCCAGTCCGGTACGGGGGCAACACTGAGGGTTGTGATCCGTTGCCAGACACGGAAAAAGACAAAAGACAAAAATATATATATATATATATATATATAAAACCTACCTACAGTAAGCACTGGTTAAATGTTATCGATAAATTAAGATTGGCCAGTGGAGCCAACCATCAGCCATTCTCTGGACTCCAGACATTCCTAAATTATTTGTACATCTTTATTTAGAATGTTTACTAGAACAAAAATCACAAATCACCACATTGCTTTTCAACCAGACATAGCATGAAAAGATAGCAAAATCATTTAATTAGCATGCACACTTCACTGCTGTGATCTGAAGAGCCACGGATGTCTGAACTGTTTTATACCCGGGTGGGGTATACCCACCTTCTTCAGGAACAGAATGAAAGAAAGAGTGAGAAGGAATTGTAAGATTCCAACTGACCCACCCACCTTCTTCAGGAACAGAATGAAAGAAAGAGTGAGAAGGAATTGTAAGATTCCAACTGGCAATAAAACTTAGGTGTCATATTAAGTGACGACTCTGAATGAAATACACATTTTTAAAAGGATAACAAAATGTCCCCCTTTGATGCACTCCACTTTAACAAACTCTGATGCACTCCACTTTAACAAACTCTTACTTCTTCAGCAACTCATTTTTTACTAGGTTGAATTCATTTCAGTGATTAGTGAGAAACTTCTACGTAACCAGCACTGTACAAGGTGCTAAAAAGTCCTGAGTACAAAAAAGGACATTGATTCCCTTTGCATGGTTGGGAAAAAAGATGTTTTTAGTTCTCTAGAACACTGTAAGTTATCACTGTATACAAAGATTCTGTTGCTTTCATTGTGGTTTTAAAGTACATTTTATTATACTTTATTTTATATATGGTAAACTTACAGTAAGTATATTAAATATAAAACCCTTACGTATCATGACTACAGCTCATATACTTAACCATTCACACGAGACTATTTGTCATCACCCAGTTATACTCTGCAAACACCTGCCTCGTTTCTTTCTCACACACAACTCCTCTGATCAGAAGGCCCTCTTCTGCACACTCTACTCTCATCCTTCAGTGACCAGCTCAACCACCACCCACTCCATAACCTGCTCCTCCACCCTCTTCTCCCAACACCTGGCCCAGCCAGAAATAATCTCTTTCCTTTGTACTCACATAGCACCTAGTTTGTATTCATTTTACACTTGGCACATTCAGATTTTCCAAGATATCTATTGTCAAGTCTTATATCCTGCTGGATTATCAGCTCCTTTATTTAGAGGAGTGACTGGGTTTTATTCATCTCTTTATTGCTCTTAATGACTAACTCATTGTCTATATATATAGAATAACTACTAGATAAACACTGATAGAAAAAATTTGAAAATTCAACTTTTTACTTCAATATAGTCCCATTTGTGTATTTTTGTTTTAGTTGCCTGTGCCTTTGTAGTCTTGGACAAAAAAGTGCTGCCCACTCCCATTTTGTGCAGCCCTTCCCCTATGTTTTCTTCTAGTAGTTTCATAGTTTCAGGTCTTAAATTTAGTTCTTTAATCCATTTTGAGTTAATTTTTTGTATGGGGAGAGACAGGCTCTAGTTTCAGTCTTCTGCATGTGGATATCCACTTTACCCAGCACGATTTATTGAAAAAAGCTGTCATTTCCCCACTGTATATTCTTGGCACCTTTGTTGAAAACCAGTTGGCTGTAGGTGTATGGGTTTATCTCTTGGCTCTCTATTCCATTCCACCAATCTATTTGTCTATTTTTATGCCAAAACCATGCTGTTTGTTTTGCTTACTGTAACTCTATAGTATGTTTTAAAGTCAGGAAGTGTGATGCCTCTAATTTTGTTCTTTTTGTCCAAGACTGCTTTGGCCATATAGGATCTTTTGTGTTTCCATACCAATTTTAAGATCATTTTTTTCTATTTCTGTGAAGAATGTCATTGGTATTTTGATAGGGATTGCATTAAATGGATAGATTGCTTTGGGTAATATGGACATTTTGATGATGTTAACTCTTCCAACCCAAGAACATAAGATATTTTTTAATTTATTTGTGTCCTCTTCAGTTTTTCTCACCAATAGTTTATAGTTTTCATTGTAGAGGTCTTTCACCTCCTTGGTTAAGTTTACTCCCAGTATTTCATTTTTGGGGTAGCTATCGCAAATCTTGATTTCTTCTTTGGTTATTTCATTGTTGGTGTATAGAAAGCTGTTGATTTTTGTGTGTGGATATAATATCCTGCCACTTTACTGAATTCATTTATTAGTTCTAGTCATTTTTTGGTGGAGTCTTTAGGGTTTTCTGTGTATAGGATCATGTCATCTGCAAATAGGGATAGCTTGACTTCCTCCTTTCCAATTTGAATGTCCTTTATTGCTTTATCTTGCTTTATTGCACAGACTAGAACTTCTAGCACAGTGCTTAAAGAGAATGGAGAAAGTGGGCATCCCTGAAGAAAATATTTTTTCCTAGAGAAAAAGCTTCCAATTTTTGTCTGTTCAGTATGATATTAGCTGTGGGTCTGATGTATATGGCCTTTATTGTGTTGGGGTGTGTTCCTTCTAAACCTAATTTGTTGAGAGTTTTTAATCACGAACGGGTATTAAATTTTATCAAATGCTTTTTCTGCATCTATTGAAATGATCATATTTTTTTTTCTTCATTCTGTTGATGTGATGTATCACATTTATAGATTTGTGTATGCTGAAACATCCTTGCATTCCTGGGATGAATTCCACTTGATCATGATGTATGATCTTTTAAAACTGGGTCACAAATTAACATTTTAGTAATTTTATAATAATGTAAATATACATGGTTTAAGATTGACAGATAACTATACTAACCATGGTCATTCCTTGGAACTCATTTGCTAGGGAGTTTGTTTAGGCTTTTGGTAGAATGGGAAAGAATAATTTCTAGGGTCAGATTATATCCCTGACTTTGTTATATACTAACATGTAACTTTAGGCATTTAGTAAAATAATGACCAAAGGACTAGAAGTATTTAAATTGTAGAAGCTCCACAATACTTGTAAAATAAATTGATGTATCAATGAGTGAACAAATAGTGAACATTTCAATATTATCATATAAATTATATCACATGTAATACATAATAGCATTTCAATATGTAGATATAATCTGAAGTTCATTTCCTTATTACTCCAATGAGTAATCAGAGATCCATTTGCTTCTAAGTCAAGCCCATTAAGATGAAGTCGTATGCGTGCCTGTTAGGAGCCAAATCATGAGGGAGGGATGAGCCGCCTCAAAGCTAACTCTACCAGAAGGAAGACAGTCAGGCAGTCAAACATAGGTAAAATACAATGACTATCTCATAAAAAAGGAAGGCAATTCAGAATGCAGCAGGGTGTTTCTCTACTCCCCATGCCCAGTTCCCCAAATTCTATGAAATTGGAATCTACAAAGAAAATGTAAAGGGTTATTTTACTATGAAAAGTACTGGAAATAGGTCACAAATGCTTTGGAACCTGCTGGAAAAAAATGCAACACCACACTTGCCACTGGGCTCCACTCCTGCATGGAGCATACTGGAACTTCAGTAAAGGGATGGTCCCAAGGACAGGTAGTAAAGCCTATTACCAGTGAGCCTATGGGAGCGAGGATGGGTGGAAATCAGGCAAGGGTGTAGCCTGGGAGAAGCACCTGAAGCAGACAGCTGCCACCTTCATGCATCTTCACACATAGCACGGCCTTTGCAAGGGACAGGCAATACCCAAGACAAGGCAGAGTAAAGAAACAGTCGATAACATAGTACTTGGATAGCTAATACCACTTGCTCATAAGCACACAGGAGATGGTACTTGAGGACTCTGGCAAAAATAACTGGGGAGGATCTTGTGGGTCAGGAGCCCTGCAACAGTATGGAGGATAACACAGCAAAAGGTCAGATTATTGCTGCTAACATAACCCCATCTGTAACCTCCAGGTTACTGGAGCCTTTCAGAAAGATGGTTTTCACATGTTACATAGACCACTGTAAATCTAAATTGCTGATGCAAAGGCCAGAGATCTTAAAGAAATTTGGAGAAATTCATATAATAAATTTCCTTCATCTACCAAAAGAAATACGAGCCTCTCTGAGGCCGAGCAGCTGCTTAATGGTTACAGAGCAATATTACACAACAGCTTAAGCCAGGAAAAAAGAACAACTCTGCATTTATGTGATGCTGTATTTACACTACATGTACGCTTTTTTAAAAAATAAAATCGAGTAGGCAATAAAGCCTTCCACAAACTGAAAAGTCTCAAAGGCAATATCAAATTATATTATTTTACTTTTTTATTTTTCTCTAACAAAAGCAACAGTAAATCACTACTCAGAAGTTAATATAGTGTTTAACCTCCTTTACAAACAATAACAGAGGGACACAATGGCATATCTAACTGTTAATATCTCAAATTATAATCAGCACCATTTGAATGTTAAACAACATTTACATAGAAAATCCAAAGGAAGACTGATAACGCTCATTTTTATAGTCTACTGTGTTCTATTCTTGAAATTTAAAAAAGAAAAAGCCACAGAAAGCAGTTATTAAAATCATGAAAGCTGTCTTCAAGTATTTGAAGGACTGTTAATGTAGATGGTGGATTAGACTTATTCTGCGTGGTTCCAGGAGCTGTTTTTTGGCTAAACAGATTTGTCATTCAATGAGAAAATCCTGAAAAGGAATGTGAAACTTCACAAAGGCAATAATAACCAACACAGGCTCAGCTAATGTGCTAAGACCTTCACAAGCATGAATTCACTTAATGCTCACAATTATGAGATGTGTCATATTACTGTTGCCACTTTACAGATGAGGAAACATATCTCTAGATTTAGGGAGTTTCCCAGTGGATGTAAAGACCCTCGCTGGATATAAGAATTCTCACTCTGGGTAGGAAACCAGATAAAAGCACCTCCAAAGCTCACTGCAAACCTCAGATTCCACTTTCCATCATGGCTGTTTTCCTACATTAGGTTTTCTTGCATTGTTGATTTGGAGAAAGAAAAGGTGGACAAGAGACATCTCACAGGTGTTTTCCAGCCCTATGGTTCCAATTGTTCACTTCCTTCAACAGGGTGTAAAAGATGGCTTAACTCTTTTGTTTCTGGGTACAAAGAGGGAGAAGATGAGGGCCGGCCCGGTGGCGCACTGCTACAGTGCGCCGCTTGGGAGCGCGGCGGCGCTCCCGCCGAGGGGTCGGCCCCCACATACAGACCCGTTCCCGCCCACTGGCCGGGC
>NW_007727951.1:170549-181619 GCF_000696425.1 Galeopterus variegatus | reverse complement strand
CAAAAAAAGACAAAAAGTAAAAAAAAAAAAAAAAAGAGGGAGAAGATGAGATTATTTCACACTAGCTCTCTGCCAATATTCATATAACTTCAGATACTGTAACTAACCCATTGATGATTTTCTGGTACTGGTATTATAACACATAGCTCTGTCCAGTTTCTCTCAATTAATCTAAACTGTCCACGGTTAAGGTTGAAAACTGTAATTATGAAACAGAAATATTAATCATTGCAAAGATAATGATTCTCTGCACAGAGACTACATTTCAGCCTATAGCCAAGGTTAACATTCTAATATTAATTTAGAATAAAGTTTATCCTTCAATGTAAAATGTAAATCCTTGATGGTGAGGTGATTTAAATGACCTGGGGGAGAGTCAGAAATTTCTCAATGTTAACACACTCTGATAATACTATTTTAATATGTTGTTTATATTATTTTCAATATTTTCTTCCAGTGCTTTACAGTTTTTCCTGAATATATAATATAAAAATATGCATTTTTTATAAAATTAATATCAAATTTAAATAAATTTGTATTCTACTTTTTTTCTATTTAACATTGTATCTTTCCTTTTAGATTAGTTTTTCAAAAGCGTGATTTTTTATGACTGCACACAGCATGGCTATATTATACTTTATTTGACCATTTGACTATTCTGTTGTTTGGCATTTTAGGTTATTTCCCATTTTTTAAAATATTATAAACAGCACTGCCATTAATATTCTCATACACAAATCTTTATCAGCAATTCTCATGATTTCCTTAGGCTGGATTTCCCAGAAGTAGAATTACTGGGTCAAAGGACATAAACTCTTTTAAAGCTCTTGGTAAAAACTGTCAAGCTGCTTTCCATGAAGATTTTTGCCAATTTTTACTCACTCGGGCAGGTCATGAGCATGTCCATTGCACTGCTCTGCTGCCAGAATTACTTATTAGTAGGGATTTGTTTTTAATTATGGCAAGTTGAGAGGGGAAAGATGTCACTATATTAATGTTATAATTTTCATTTATTTAATTATAATATAACTGGATTTTTCAGATACACATGTATTATTTCTTCGAACAGGACACTCAGAGAACATTCGAAAAAACCAGATCATTCAAAAAAAAAAACCACAAACATTAAAAAAAAAATGTAAAATAGGAATTTGTTAGCAGGGATATTTTATTCCAAATATTAATGAGATTATTTCTGGACACTCCATTATTTTTTATGCTCTGGAACAGAACAAAATATGTTTTCATGAAAAGTTCTTAAACGTTTGAAAAAATGCACTGGTAAAAACATCTTGCCCGAATCTCTTTCTGAGAAGATTCTCATACAGCTTTGAGTCCTTTGTGACTATTACTTTACTATTGCTTTTTAGTGTTGATATAATTTTTTTGTAAATTCTCCAATAAAATCTTTAATTTTTTATATTTTTAAAATTCATTAGCACAGATATTTTATAGTTTGCTAAGTGGGTTGTGTTTATTTTTGTGGTATAACAAAATTATATGTACACTCCTTTATCCTTTCTATGGATGTGGAAGGAATGACTCCCTCCGAAAGCACAGTAGTTTAAAAGGTGGCTCTGGAGCAGTCTGCAGAGAGTCAGCCCAGCCATTTATGACATAAACCTAAGGCAAGTTCCTCAACTTTTCTACATCTCATGTTTCTCTCCTCTAAAATACGGATGATAATCATAGTACCTACAAGTCGATATGAAAACTGCATATTGTTTTCAAATAATAGTAAAGAGGCAGACATTTCATTTTAAAGGCAGGGAAAGAGAAGGTAGAACTTCAAATTAACAGAAAGTAAAACACAATGAATAGAAACATAATCAAGATGACAAAAATAAGAATATGTGGTGTCAAAATACGTAATAAACATAAAGTAAAATAGAAAGAATAAAATCAAGCACATTAATCATTACAATAAATGTAAAGGGACTGAATTTTCCCATAAAGAGAACAGTAGATCAACTGAAGAAAATAAAATCCAGCTATTTTCAAAGAACATACTAAAGACAAAATAATAACAAGAACAAGCACAAAAGGTTGTAAATAAATGGGTAGGCAAAGAGAAATCAGACAAATTCAAAAAAGAAAGCAGTATCAATTACCAAAGGTTAAGAGGAAATTTAACGTGAACTACAATAAACAGGATAGATCATTATGAATGGATAGAATACACAATTAATGAAGAAGATAAATCATAAACCCCATATGCACTAAATAATACTGTGAGGAAATGCATCAAACAAAAACTATTAAAACACAAGAAACTTGATAAAAATACAATCACATTGAGAATTTTTAATACATCTTTTAGAAATGATCATGACTATTAAACAAAGACTAACTTTATATCATCCAAATACAAACTAAGCTTTATTGATATATCCGTAAAACTTTTTTTAAAAAATGAACATGTTCTTGACCAGAGACAACTTTAACAAACCCTTAATAGCAGAGACTTTTTCAGGTCATACGAAGGTACTTCAAAAACTTAGTGGAAAGATTTAAACTATCTTTCAATTCTATTTTTTCACAAACTTTCTGCAGTTCCCTCATACTGTCTCATTTTTGGCAGATAAAATTAAAAATAAATAATAAACAGTGACCAAATTTTCTGAACTACCCAGAAAGTAAGAAAACAAACCATGAACCAAAGAGAAAATCAAAAGAGGAATTATAAATAAACTATGTAGAAAGCAATAAAAAAAAAGACAAAAGAAAAGGAACTAATTATTTACCATAAGATAAAAGAAAGAACACCAAAACAACCCAAGAAAATTTAAAAAGATGAAATTAAAGGTAAAAGCTAAAATTAACAGAACAGAAAAAAGAAATATTTAAAACAATACATTTTAAAAAGATGATTCTCTAAAAAGACCAGCAAATCAGAAAAACCATTTGCAAGCCTGATTAAAAAAAAAGAGAAAGCAAAAATATACAAGTACAAGAATAGAAAAGAGACATAACCATAGAAACCAAACGCATTAAAAGAATTGTAAGAAAATAACACATAACTTATTGGCCACAACTTGGAAAACTTAAATGGGCAATTACTTAGTAAAATAAAAGTAACCAAAATTGAGCAAAGAAGTGGAAAACCTGAATAGACCAATTACCTTAGTGCAACGGTTCCCAGAATTTGCTGAACATTGGAAACACCTGGAGTTCTTGAAAACAACTTAGGTTTGGCTTTCAACCACAGCTATTCTGATTTAATTGGTAGGGGGTGAGACCTAGACACTGGGAGTTTTAAAAGTTTCCCCCAGTGATTCAAATGTACAGCAAAGTGTGAGAACCACTATGTTAGCATATTCAAAATGTGGTCCCAGAACCAACAGCATTAGCATAGCCTGGGAGCTTATTAGAAATGCAGAAGGACAGGATCCACCGCAGACCCTCAGAATCAGAATCTGCAGCTTAACAAGGTCATCAGATGATTTCTATGTACATTAACATTTGACAACCCTAGAATAGGATAGAAGGATGACTAAATGAACCACCTTTGAAAACGGCATCAGCTCCAGAAGGGTGCATTAGCTGGACTTTATCTATCCTTTGGTAGCCTTTAATTTCCTACGCCATCTATACTCTCCCAGGCTTCAGACAATGAAGACAAGCTTCCTTATGAAGAAAACTCTCTTATGAGCCCGTATGAGGCCAGCAAAACTTGAATACCTAAACTTGTAATCTCCCTTATCAAAACAAAGCAAGCAACCAACCAACCAAAGATCAGCACATATACATAAAAATGAAACTTCAGGAATCTTAAATAAAATATCACCAATTCAATATAGCAATGTTATCAAAAGAACAATACACTATTATTATTAGGATTTTTTCCACAAATTACTGCAGTTCACTATATAAAATCTATCATTATGATAGAGAAAAAAGTCATATGGCCACATCAAGATACTGAAAATATACTTGACACCAAGAAGCCAGACTACCTAATAACAAATCTAGCAAAAATAGAAATAAAAGCAAACAACAAAGACTCTTCAGCAAAATCCAACAACAAATTACTCTAAAAGTAGTACACTAGTCTGCCATTCTTGTTTCCCAAGCTCCCCAAGCCTCCTCCTTTTTTAAGTTCTTAAAAATGTGATCTGGATATAATCCAGCCACAAAAAGATAAATATTGTATGATTTCATTTATACAAGATATCTAGAGGGCCGGCCCAGTGGCGCACTGCTACAGTGTGCCGCTTGGGAGCGCGGCGGCGCTCCCGCCGAGGGTTCGGATCCCACATACAGACCGGCCGCTCACTGGCTGAGCGAGGTGCGGGCGCAACACCGAGGGTTGCGATCCCGTTGCCGGTCCCGGTCCGGTACGGGTGCGACACTGAGGGTTGCAATCCGTTGCCGGTCACAAAAAAAGACAAAAAGGAAAAAAAAAAAAAAGATATCTAGAATAGTCAAACTCATAGAAACAAAACAG
Source organism: Galeopterus variegatus (assembly GCF_000696425.1). Classification (NCBI taxonomy): domain Eukaryota; kingdom Metazoa; phylum Chordata; class Mammalia; order Dermoptera; family Cynocephalidae; genus Galeopterus; species Galeopterus variegatus. The sequence continues at coordinate 177,172 of NW_007727951.1, read as the reverse complement.
AATGGTGGTTGCCAGGGGCTGGGGAGAGAGGGAAATGAGGAATTGTTTAATGGGTATAGATTTTAAGTTTTGCTAGATGAAAAAATGTCTTGAGGTTGGTTGCATAACAATCTGAACAGGCTGAACACTACTAACCTATACACTTAAAAATAGTTAAGATGATAAATTTTGTTATGTGTATTTTGCACAATTTTTAAAAATGTAATCTGGAATTTGGGACCCAGATCATTGTTAGTACATTCTCATTTATATGTATTCAAGAACAACCTTTTACATTGACATTTATGTCTGCAATCTTATTTATAATAATTATTTAGGCATAACTCTCAGATTGTTAGTACTCTCATGGTTAGTTTATGTCTATAGCTATATTTATATATTTATAGTTATACTTCCCTGTTCCTAATTTGTTTCTTATTTTGAGTCATCATATCATCAGCTGGAATAACTTTTCAAGTAAAATTTTTAAAAATATGAGGGACTCCATTTATTGAGACCATGAATAATAAAAATATATTTCTATTGCCTTTGAATGGAGGCATAACTGAAGAGAAAAAGCTTTTTTGTGTCATTATAATTCTAAGTATTTCCACACCATCTTCAGGTATTTAATGTTGACAAGAAGAAATACACAGATAACTTGTGTTTCATCCAGGATGACTACAAGATTTTCTTTATCGTCCATGAAAATTTTCAACAGTATTTATTTGTACAGGTCTCTTTTTATTACTATTGGCTGGATATAGTTAGCCTTTTTGATCTGCATATTTAGATCATTTTTAGTTTGTAACATTTTCTTCATTTATCTTTGATTCTGATTCTTTCCTAAATGTTGTGATTTCTCTGCAAAAAAATACCCAAATTATCATTGAATTTTCTATCATCCCATCATCAGCCATTTTCTTATCACTTTAACTTCTGTGTTCTTTTCCTGGGGCAAGTATCTTGAGTTTGTTCTCTATATCAATAATTATTTCCACAATATCAGCTCTGTTTCTTACTCCTCCAATGCAGATTTTAACTATATGAAAGAAACTTCAGATTTTTTTGCTATTTTTCCTCATCTCACATGGTACCATATTCAACTGAAGTTATTCTTCTTTCAGTTCATTTTTATATGTCCTTTCTGCTAGGTAAACAAATTTTTTTTTCCTGAAATTTTCTTCTAGCTCTTCATTTTAAAAAATACGTTTTTCTGGATCTTGATGGAGTACCCTTTCCCTTGGTTGTTGGTATTTTCTCACCAGGGGCGTACTGCTGCGGTTGTTATCTTTTGATCCTATCCAGTTTTAGGATTTGGCTTCAGAAAAGTATATGGCTTTCCCTTGGCTACATAAGTGAAGTGCATAATATAGGTTGAGAGTGAGGACACTAGAACTGACAGAAGTAGATCTGAAGTCTTGTCTTACCACCTACTAACCGTATAACTTTGAGTAAATTACCTAACTTTAATGAAAATAAAAATGATAATAACAATAATGATGATGAAGGTGATAATGATTAATAGTAGCTATCATTAATTGAGTGTTTTATTATATGCTGGGCTCTGTGCTATGTACTTTAAACTCTACCTCAATTCAATTTCCAGATTGGTTCCTTTTTGTTAATGACTTTGAATAAATACTTAAACTCTCTAACCTTCTCCCCACCCCCAATAATGCTGAAACTCGTATTTTTGAAGTGAATATTAAATAAGAAAGTGCATATGAAGTGCTTAGGGTTTAGCTAGCTAGTTAGCTCAGTTGGTGAGAGTATTGTGCTGGTAACAGCAAGGTCCAGGGTTCAGTAATAGCAGTAGTGCAGTCCTAGTAATAGTCAAAGTCGATAAGCACAGCTCCTAGCTAATCCCAATTTGACTGTCCTTTATCTACTGAGCCTCTACTATAGAGAGGTGGGCTCCTCTCCTCCTCACCCCACCATCTAGTTATGTAAGATCCTACCATGGTAGTGCATGGAAATACTCACTTCCTATAATTAATGGCTACTGAAAGGGCAGATATATCCAAGTTTTAAAAGGACCTTGTCTATGGGGTAAAAGGTTAGACTTTAGCCCAGAGTGGAGAATTTTTTGAAGGATTTACATTAGGAAATAGAATCAGATTGCTAGAGGTCTTCTCATACTCCTCACCCACTTCCCATCCCCCATTTCCTAACCCTGTTGTTCTCTGTGTTTATAGCCTTTTAAATTGACATTTTAAAAAACTTCTGTACCTAGAAAATGATAGTGGAGTAGAATCAAACTTATCCGTCTGCGCTTTCTCAAGGAACCAACCCTGCTATCTTTTAGGAGATAAAAGATGGAGAAAACACCAATTTTAAAATTCAATCTAAGTACACTGGTTATGTTGTTATGGAATAAGCCTCCAAGATTCTAGCAAGAGGTTGTCCTTCAGTCTCAGTTTTAGTGTGGCTAGAAATATTTTTAACATTTTGCATATCCTTGAGAAATTTTAGTGAGAAGTTACAAGAAGCTGAATCTGAGTTAAGCCAGAAACGTGGACTTTATATTTGACAGCTAATCACATTTATTTTGCTGTATGCCTAAAAAGAGCTAGGTATAAATCTCTTTATTCTTAATCAAAATTCTATTTTTTTTTTGTAGAATTCACAAGCTGATTCTAAAATTTATACAAAACTACAAAGGGCCTCAAAAAATTACTTCTAAAAACTTATAAAGGTTTATTTTAAAGTTACAGTAATCAAGAAGGTAGAATTCACAAGCTGATTCTAAAATTTATACAAAACTACAAAGGACCTCAAAAAATTACTTCTAAAAACTTATAAAGGTTTATTTTAAAGTTACAGTAATCAAGAAGATACTTTGGTGTTGGCAAAAGACAGACATATAGATCAATGAGATGGACCAGATTTTGACACATACATATATGGCTATTGATATTTGATAAAAGTAACTAGGCAACTCAATGAAGGGGAAAAAAAGCTTTTCCAGCAAAGGGTGCCAGATCAACTGGATATCTGTATAAAAAAAAAGAAAAAGAAGGGCCGGCCCGGCGGCGCCCTGCTTAAGTGCGCCGCTTGGGAAGCGCGGCGGCGCTCCCGCCGAGGGTTCGGATCCCACATACAGACCGGCCGCTCACTGGCGGAGGGAGGGGGGGGAGCAACACCGAGGGTTGCGATCCCGTAGCCGGTCCCGGTCCGGTACGGGCGCAACACTGAGGGTGGCGATCCGTTGCCGGTCCCGAAAAAAGACAAAAAGGAAAAAAAAAAAAAAAAAGAAGGGCCCGCCCGGGGGGCGCCTTCTTAAGGGGCGCCGCTTGGGAAGCGCGGCGGCGCTCCCGCCGAGGGTTCGGATCCCACATACAGACCGGCCGCTCACTGGCGGAGGGAGGGGGGGGAGCAACACCGAGGGTTGCGATCCCGTAGCCGGTCCCGGTCCGGTACGGGCGCAACACTGAGGGTGGCGATCCGTTGCCGGTCACGAAAAAAGACAAAAAGGAAAAAAAAAAAAAAAGAAAAAAAGAATGAACATCAGCCCTTACCTCACACACTGTGTGGTATATCCATATACTGAAATACTATTCTGCAATAAAAAAGAATGAACTATTGATGCATGCAACACATGGATAAATCTCAAAGTAATTATGTTGAATTAACGCAGCCAAAAATGACACAAAAAGAACGCATGCTGTATGGTGCCATTTATATAAAATTCTAGGAAAATCAATTAATCTTTGACAGAAAGCAGATCAGAGGTCATCTGAAGATGGAGATAGAGAAAGAGATGGGTTCCGAAGCAGTCAAAGGAAACGTTTGGGATTATGGAAATGCCTTCATCTTGATTGTGGTGATGGTATCACGGGTATACAGATATGTCGAAACTCATCTAATTGTATGCTATGTATGTGCTGTTTATGGTATGCAATTATACCTCAATAAAGTAAAAAATTTTTCACTTCCTTGAGCAAGTGATAAATAAACAGTAGTCTCCAAATGTTCAGAAAGTGACATTTCCACATCACAAAAACAATCACAAGCGAAATCAGAAACATTCAGTGTAATCAGGAAAATATTTGAGGACATTAACTACTATCAGTCCTGGTTTTTTGTTGTTTTGGGGGTTTTTTGCAACATCTAGAAAGCTCTTACCAGGTTCCTCATTCACGATCATGTAAACTCTACCAACACTACAGTACACTCCCTATGGATTAGTAAACAAAAGCATACAAACAGCAAACAGGACTTCTCTACAATTTATCAGATTGAGAGAAGAGAAACTCAATCCATCTGAGCATGGTAATTCTGAAACAGTAATTATATTAGAGCACTACAATTCTCAGTCAGATAGTTCCCTACAAAATTCATCATCAGATCATGCTACAAAAGATTAGGAGCTCAGAAAAGTCCCCCAAATAGTCAGTTCTGGGGTGCAGTCTACCTAGAGAGCAGAAGACAATCACTGTAACTCTCTCCACAGAAGCATCTGCCTTTTCTGGTTAGGTCAGGCTCTTAGTATGGGAATGGGCTCATGTACTGCAAGAACAGGATATTACTTATTTAGTCTATTATTGGTCTAAGAGTCCACTTCATAAATCTTGAACATTGCTGAGCACTGTCTTCTCCAGCAAGATGTTAGATTAACAAAAAAAAAAGAAAAAAGAATATAATCCTCACCTCAAGGTGCTCATAATTCACTAAAGGGAACAGACATGTAAATAGAGATAAAACAATGCACTAGGCACTATCATTGTAAAACTGTACTGCAGAGAGTATGGAGAAGTCTCATGGAGGAGGTGACCAGAGGTTACAGGCATTCTAGGCAGAGAAACAGCATGGGCAAAGACACAAAGGAGAGACACACGGCTAAGGCTAAGGCTAAATCATAGTCCATGTATGCAGTGGACAAAATCACAAAGGGCAGAGATCTACGAGATGCTAAGGAGTGGGGCTCAGCCTAGAGTGAGGCCCTTGGAAGCATGTAAGGAGGGGAATGAAATAATCGGATTTGCACATTACAGACACCATCACAGTCCTGTAATGGATATATCAGAGGGATTAAGACCCAGGGAAAAAATACCAGCTACAGAGATAAGGAAATTATTAAAATGATCTAGGCAAGCTAGTTAAAGAGACAGAGTATAATTTTTTAAAAAATAATAATGCATTAAGATTCAGCACCAACTATCATCTTTGAAAAATATTTTGCCTTCCTCACCTTCGTTATAAGTAACCCCATTGGTGGCCTGCACCTCTGTGTTCACTCCTCTGCTATTCTTGCTCTCTGAAAAGTTTACGGGTACTCCCTTCTTCCTCTATCAATGCTACATAAGGCAACATGATTCATGTGGGTCATTTCTGGATATCATGTAGGACATATTAAGCATTAAATAGAATGCTTTATTAACCCTCAACAGAAATGACCATCTTCTATTCCTTCCTTACTTCTTTAGAAAATATTGTTCTCCTTAGAAAGTCCAATTCAGAAAATGACAGCAGTCCAAAGTACCAAATTTTAAAACTAAAACTACTGTATTTAAAAAAAGTGCTACAAAATAAACAATATAGCCAGCACCTTACAATTCATCATGTCACTGTCTGTTTCATGTCATTAGCAAGTGCATGTGATGATTTTAATGATGATAAGATCAAATCTGAAAGTCAAGTGGTTTTCTTGTCTTGTTCCCCTGAATACCATTGGGACATGAATACGCTCAAGGTATAGATGGCAGGGTGGTAGGGCCAAGTGAGAGACAAATACCTCTAGATGAATCAAGAATTTGAAATATTGCAGCAAAAAACAGGAGTTTGGCCTCAGTTCTAGTATATATAAAACAAAATAAAGAGGTCAAGGGCCCTGAAGAGCAGCATATAAGTCAAAAGACCAAAAAGGACTTGGAACAACTTTGAAAGCCAAAACCTGATTATCTTTTCGTCTTAAATTCTCCTACGGTCAGTGACATTATTAAGCAAAAGCTAACAAGAGTCGAATTGCCACACAAACGTACTTGCTTAAATTATTTGATACCTTAATACTCATTTATAGTTACAGAAAAAGAAAGGGAAAAAATGAGATTTTAGTACGAGATTTGCCTAATATTTTTCCATCACATTCTTCATCCTACAAGGAAGAAAAAGATTAAAACTCAGGGAGTTAGACACATATCTATTTAATATTTTACTCTGCTCCCAATATATTACTATACAATGGAGCCCTCTTTCTTAGCGTGAGGCTCTGAATGCAAGTGGGGTCAACTTGGTGCCTTTGTCCAAGTCCAGCAAGCTTAGCTTCTGCAAAGTTCATGATTTTTAACTAACCTGGAACAAGTCCACTATATCTCAGACAGAACAATTCCAGTTTTCCAGCTGTGAGGAGAAAAATGCTTTACATTATTGAATTGTAGTTATATGCTGCAAAAGCAGATCATGTAAATATAGAGAAGAAAAAGAATTTATTTTTATTTATTTATTTATTTATTTTTTCCCTTTTTTTGTCTTTTTTCGTGACTGGCAACGGATTGCAACCCTCAGTGTCGCGCCCGGACCGGGACCGGCAAGGGATCGCAACCCTCGGTGTTGCGCCCGCTCCTCAATCAGCCAGTGAGCGGCCGGTCTGTATGTGGGATCCGAACCCTCGGCGGGAGCGCCGCCGCGCTTCCCAAGCGGCA
>NW_007727951.1:151111-169598 GCF_000696425.1 Galeopterus variegatus | reverse complement strand
TGCCGCTTGGGAAGCGCGGCGGCGCTCCCGCCGAGGGTTCGGATCCCACATACAGACCGGCCGCTCACTGTCTGAGCGAGGTGTGGGAGCAACACCGAGGGTTGCGATCCCGTAGCCGGTCCCGGTCCGGTACGGGCGCAACACTGAGGGTTGCGATCCGTTGCCGGTCACGAAAAAAGACAAAAAGGAAAAAAAAAAAAAAAGAAAAAAAGAATGAACATCAGCCCTTACCTCACACACTGTGTGGTATATCCATATACTGAAATACTATTCTGCAATAAAAAAGAATGAACTATTGATGCATGCAACACATGGATAAATCTCAAAGTAATTATGTTGAATTAACGCAGCCAAAAATGACACAAAAAGAACGCATGCTGTATGGTGCCATTTATATAAAATTCTAGGAAAATCAATTAATCTTTGACAGAAAGCAGATCAGAGGTCATCTGAAGATGGAGATAGAGAAAGAGATGGGTTCCGAAGCAGTCAAAGGAAACGTTTGGGATTATGGAAATGCCTTCATCTTGATTGTGGTGATGGTATCACGGGTATACAGATATGTCGAAACTCATCTAATTGTATGCTATGTATGTGCTGTTTATGGTATGCAATTATACCTCAATAAAGTAAAAAATTTTTCACTTCCTTGAGCAAGTGATAAATAAACAGTAGTCTCCAAATGTTCAGAAAGTGACATTTCCACATCACAAAAACAATCACAAGCGAAATCAGAAACATTCAGTGTAATCAGGAAAATATTTGAGGACATTAACTACTATCAGTCCTGGTTTTTTGTTGTTTTGGGGGTTTTTTGCAACATCTAGAAAGCTCTTACCAGGTTCCTCATTCACGATCATGTAAACTCTACCAACACTACAGTACACTCCCTATGGATTAGTAAACAAAAGCATACAAACAGCAAACAGGACTTCTCTACAATTTATCAGATTGAGAGAAGAGAAACTCAATCCATCTGAGCATGGTAATTCTGAAACAGTAATTATATTAGAGCACTACAATTCTCAGTCAGATAGTTCCCTACAAAATTCATCATCAGATCATGCTACAAAAGATTAGGAGCTCAGAAAAGTCCCCCAAATAGTCAGTTCTGGGGTGCAGTCTACCTAGAGAGCAGAAGACAATCACTGTAACTCTCTCCACAGAAGCATCTGCCTTTTCTGGTTAGGTCAGGCTCTTAGTATGGGAATGGGCTCATGTACTGCAAGAACAGGATATTACTTATTTAGTCTATTATTGGTCTAAGAGTCCACTTCATAAATCTTGAACATTGCTGAGCACTGTCTTCTCCAGCAAGATGTTAGATTAACAAAAAAAAAAGAAAAAAGAATATAATCCTCACCTCAAGGTGCTCATAATTCACTAAAGGGAACAGACATGTAAATAGAGATAAAACAATGCACTAGGCACTATCATTGTAAAACTGTACTGCAGAGAGTATGGAGAAGTCTCATGGAGGAGGTGACCAGAGGTTACAGGCATTCTAGGCAGAGAAACAGCATGGGCAAAGACACAAAGGAGAGACACACGGCTAAGGCTAAGGCTAAATCATAGTCCATGTATGCAGTGGACAAAATCACAAAGGGCAGAGATCTACGAGATGCTAAGGAGTGGGGCTCAGCCTAGAGTGAGGCCCTTGGAAGCATGTAAGGTGGGGAATGAAATAATCGGATTTGCACATTACAGACACCATCACAGTCCTATAATGGATATATCAGAGGGATTAAGACCCAGGGAAAAAATACCAGCTACAGAGATAAGGAAAAGGGGAATGAAATAATCGGATTTGCACATTACAGACACCATCACAGTCCTGTAATGGATATATCAGAGGGATTAAGACCCAGGGAAAAAATACCAGCTACAGAGATAAGGAAATTATTAAAATGATCTAGGCAAGCTAGTTAAAGAGACAGAGTATAATTTTTTAAAAAATAATAATGCATTAAGATTCAGCACCAACTATCATCTTTGAAAAATATTTTGCCTTCCTCACCTTCGTTATAAGTAACCCCATTGGTGGCCTGCACCTCTGTGTTCACTCCTCTGCTATTCTTGCTCTCTGAAAAGTTTACGGGTACTCCCTTCTTCCTCTATCAATGCTACATAAGGCAACATGATTCATGTGGGTCATTTCTGGATATCATGTAGGACATATTAAGCATTAAATAGAATGCTTTATTAACCCTCAACAGAAATGACCATCTTCTATTCCTTCCTTACTTCTTTAGAAAATATTGTTCTCCTTAGAAAGTCCAATTCAGAAAATGACAGCAGTCCAAAGTACCAAATTTTAAAACTAAAACTACTGTATTTAAAAAAAGTGCTACAAAATAAACAATATAGCCAGCACCTTACAATTCATCATGTCACTGTCTGTTTCATGTCATTAGCAAGTGCATGTGATGATTTTAATGATGATAAGATCAAATCTGAAAGTCAAGTGGTTTTCTTGTCTTGTTCCCCTGAATACCATTGGGACATGAATACGCTCAAGGTATAGATGGCAGGGTGGTAGGGCCAAGTGAGAGACAAATACCTCTAGATGAATCAAGAATTTGAAATATTGCAGCAAAAAACAGGAGTTTGGCCTCAGTTCTAGTATATATAAAACAAAATAAAGAGGTCAAGGGCCCTGAAGAGCAGCATATAAGTCAAAAGACCAAAAAGGACTTGGAACAACTTTGAAAGCCAAAACCTGATTATCTTTTCGTCTTAAATTCTCCTACGGTCAGTGACATTATTAAGCAAAAGCTAACAAGAGTCGAATTGCCACACAAACGTACTTGCTTAAATTATTTGATACCTTAATACTCATTTATAGTTACAGAAAAAGAAAGGGAAAAAATGAGATTTTAGTACGAGATTTGCCTAATATTTTTCCATCACATTCTTCATCCTACAAGGAAGAAAAAGATTAAAACTCAGGGAGTTAGACACATATCTATTTAATATTTTACTCTGCTCCCAATATATTACTATACAATGGAGCCCTCTTTCTTAGCGTGAGGCTCTGAATGCAAGTGGGGTCAACTTGGTGCCTTTGTCCAAGTCCAGCAAGCTTAGCTTCTGCAAAGTTCATGATTTTTAACTAACCTGGAACAAGTCCACTATATCTCAGACAGAACAATTCCAGTTTTCCAGCTGTGAGGAGAAAAATGCTTTACATTATTGAATTGTAGTTATATGCTGCAAAAGCAGATCATGTAAATATAGAGAAGAAAAAGAATTTATTTTTATTTATTTATTTATTTATTTTTTCCCCTTTTTTTGTCTTTTTTCGTGACTGGCAACGGATTGCAACCCTCAGTGTCGCGCCCGGACCAGGACCGGCAACGGGATCGCAACCCTCGGTGTTGCGATGTAAATATAGAGAAGAAAAAGAATTTATTTTTATTTATTTATTTATTTATTTTTTCCCTTTTTTTGTCTTTTTTCGTGACTGGCAACGGATTGCAACCCTCAGTGTCGCGCCCGGACCGGGACCGGCAAGGGATCGCAACCCTCGGTGTTGCGCCCGCTCCTCAATCAGCCAGTGAGCGGCCGGTCTGTATGTGGGATCCGAACCCTTGGCAGGAGCGTCGCTGCGTGCTCCCAAGCGGCGCACTGTAGCAGTGCGCCACCGGGCCAGCCCCAGAAGAAAAAGAATTTAAATTGAGAGGAAACTCTAGATGGAGGTGGTCATTGTAAAAGGCACACAAGGTACTTGGGTAAGAGAACAAATTACTAAACAGTATTACTAAAATACTGCCCAGAGCAGTAGGTACAGTCACAGCTCACCCATAGGTATTTATGACTGAGACCTCTTTTCGCATGGGGATTCTGACCCTCCCTGTGGAGAATCTAGACATTCAGCATAGAAAGAAAAACACATTATGGCAAAGTCTTTTAAAATTTAACAAATTACAGCCTATTTACCTGCAAGCCTTCTTGGGAGTTATCTGGCACTGGGTGCAGTGTAAATTAATAAAGTGCCTATATCAATATATTAAATTTTCATTTGGTATCTGTGTTACCTTACAGCATCATTTCAGATACCATATGACCCTGAAATAGTTATAAAGTTAAGAAAAACAAAAGCTTGAATAACTAACTCTAGCCCATGAATTATTCTTTTTCTCACAGCATTGTGAAAGGAAAGTATTTACTGTGTTTAAATTACACTATGACTGTGTACCAAGTTGGTTCCTGACCTGTACAAATACAGAGCACTTAACACTTGAGAAAATGCAGGGTACAGAAAAAGATGGGGGCTACTGAGCTTTAGCAACTGCAATAATTGAGTCTAGGAAGCCTTCTTCAGTCCATGATCTGACCCCACAGCCTCAGAAACTCTCAGCTAACATCACTCCCCAACCAAGGCATGTGTCCCTCAAGATATACCTCCACCACCTCACCCTCGGCCCACTGCCCCTTCTCCCAATAGCTAGCGCCACTACATCTGCCCCCAGGGATGCAAGTGTGGCACCCACACTGGTCTGCCAGGAGACACAGACTTGGTCCTGCTAAAACATCTCAACACAAACCTTTCTCATTTCTTTCTTTTTATAAGCAGTGAATGCTCTGAACACGTAGGCAAAGCATAGACGAGGCGAAACTTTTCATTTCATAAAGAGGCAATGTAGCACAATAAATTGTATTATTTATTAAGGGTGGGGAGGTAAAGCAAGGAAAAAAGTACTAATCGTATGTTGAAATTACTGCTCACTTAAGCCTTTGACCCATTGGGAAAAAATGAATTTTAACCTACATTTGCCAATAACTAATTGGGAACTTGGGCAAGTCACTTAACCTCTTTGCCCTGATTTCATAAGTAAAGTGGAGAAGTTGGATTAGCATAGTATAAGCACTTACACCTGATACTTCCTTGAATAATGTTTCGGAGAGTGTGTGATGCAAAAAAGATATTGGATTATGGTAGTAAATTAATCATTTAAAACATTTAACTGTCTACTGGGGGAGAGATGTGTTAACAAAGGTTTGCAATATAAAGCAACAATCATAATGGAGGCAGGGATGTCCAGCCCTGCCTGGAGGAATCTGATAAAATACATAGAATAGTTTGGATATAAAGGAAGAACAAGAATTTGTAGGGTAGATGTAGAAGTCCTGGCAGAGGAAAGAGCATATCACATGGAAGAAAGGGAAAGGAAAGGAACGGAACTTGTTATATCTGATATCAAACAGCATTGAAAGCCGTGACACAAAATACAAATTTATAAGTAGTGAGCCATCAAAGGTTTTTAAGCAAATCAGATTTGTGTTTCATGAAGTGTATTTATATATAAGATGAAAGAAAGAATGAGGGAAGAGGAAATTGTTTTTGCACAATTTCAGGCAAGAAATAGTGTCTAGCGCCCAATAAGGGACTGAGAGGTGGGGGTGAATTCAAGAAATCTTTCAAAGTAGAATATGAATGAATACGTGGAGGATAAGTGAGAAAGAGAGTTCCTAAGAAAGAAATCATGAGCTACTCTAAACAAGGGTTTCTGGGTAGATTCAGGTGGTTCCAAGATAACTTACACAGGGGGGAAAAAAGTCTGGGAGAAGAAAAAATGAATTTAATTTTGGAACTGTTAGATTTGAGTTACACATGAGACATCTAGGGAAACATGTCCAAAAAATAGTTGGACACACAGGTTTGAAACATTGAGAGAGAGACCTGTTCCAAAGGTATACATCTAAAACAAAAAACGAATGCACTTTAAAAATCAAGGGAGGTGCCAAAAACACAGAGGACTAAAAACAAAAGCTGGTTAAGAAGCGGAAAGAAGTCACCATAAGCAACTAAAAGAACACAGAGAGGTTCCTGGATTACCAGGAAAGGTCCTGTTTTCAAAAGCAAGGGACTAGTTTTAAACAGAACATGGTCAACTGAATCATATAAATACTCATGAATATGGAAGCAGAAACAGAATGGAAAGAAACCACTGGACTCAGCCCATAAAAATGAGAATCATTTCAGTGGGGACAGAGCCCAGGTGCAGGAGAAGTCAAGACGGCATTTCAGCATTTTTCATGTCATATTATGAAAAAGAAAAGAGAAATGAGAGGCTTGGTTGAAGGTGTCTGTCTGAATGAGGAGCAAAAGATGTAGTTTTTAAATTAAGAAATAAGTTGTTAGGGAGCAGTCAATAGAACAAGGCAGATTATAGGAGGAAGGCAAGGAAGAGGAAAGGACAGACAAAAGTTTTACTGGTGGCTTCAGAAAGTAGGAACAATATGAAAAGGCAAGTGGGAAAAATATTTATACAATGTTAATACAAGGGTCTAAGAGATAAAGTCCTGCCAGGGAAAAAGTAATCTCTAACGACACATTTGTATTCTTTCCCAAGTCGGTATTAAAAACCATGTAACAAAATGTCATTCCATCTTTCCTTTGATGCCAAAAGGCTTACAGCAAAATTTACTATCTAAAAACTACAATTCTATTCCATCACAAGACTTGAAAACATGTTTATTTTGCCTCCTTTATAAAATCTCTAACATTCTATTCTTATGCATCTTATCTTGCTCGCTAACTTTGCAATGTCATCTTAAGTCTTTAGAGAAACACAGTATAAAAATTCAACACATTTCTATTTGGTTCTGCATCAAATGATACGTTCTGCAGGAAGCCTTCTTGATCAACACAGCTGGAAGAGAAAATAGGGTGGGGGAAAACCCTCACTTTAGTCAAGCACCTGCTATTTGCTAGGTGTGTACTCTCCTAACTGATACAACTGGCGTGGATGGAATTGATTGTGCTGAGTTTCAGAGGAGTTTGCTGACTTGCTCATTCTCCTCACAGCCCTTATAATCATTGTAAAAGATGGAGCCTTGACTCAGGGGAATATTTTAATTCCAAAGTTCATGCTCCTTCCATTCCACCATGCTCCCTAGAATGGTTGAAAAAAAGTGTTCCACAACTTTGAACTTCCATGACACTTGGGTTGTAGCGTGGAATACTATTTTGTCTTCATTATATACATATTATACATACTCTATGTATGTATGTATATATATATATATACACACACACACACACACACACACACACTATTGTATGTATTTACGGACACAAAAGTTTGGGAAGAGAAAGGCTCATGTATAATTCACTTTTCTATCTTCCACAGCATCTACCCTGAGTGTCATGTATATAATAGATGCTCAATAAATATCTATTGATGAAAAATTCACCTATAGGCAGCACTTTCTGAGTTGTTTATAGCTCTTGATGTGGAATGGTGTATATTCCCAACTCCCCAAGGGCAACTGGCGGTCTCTGCTCCTAATTCTGAGCTGACTCAACCCATACATTCATTGTCTGGAATGTGGTATGTAATTCTGAACTCAGCAACCAGTGCATAATTAATATTATTTGTTGCCTCATAGGATAAGTGATTGGGGAGATACGGAAAAAAATCTTTTCTCAGGGCCTTACAGGATATTCCAAAATTCATTCTCTCTCTCTCTCTCTCTCAATCTCTCTCTCTCTAATTAAATATTACAAGTAATCAGGCTAGAACCACTGTAGAGGCTGGTATATATAATATGTATACAATCTCTCTCTCTCTAATTAAATATTACAAGTAATCAGGCTAGAACCACTGTAGAGGCTGGGCATGGCGCCAACTACTACTATGTAGATGAACCTTTGAGGAATGGATTGTATAATAGTACCATGATGTCGCCTGTAAAAATAAGTAGCTGAGGGCTATGCATCCTTCTGGCTTTTTAAGAGTAAATTGTGAACAAAACACTGTCCTCATCCCCTCCTCCTCTACTCTGAACCCTATCCTAAATTTGAACATTTAAGAAATTTATTGAATGTGATGTCTCCAAACAAGTTAGAGGATAATGAAGAAAACTGTTTCTAAAACAAAATCTGTTAAAAAAAATTCCTTTGATTTTAGCACTGATTCACACAGACCTCATTCTCAAATTACTTGAAAGCTTTACCTACGATGTCAGATCTTAACCACTGTTACCAATCCTTTTAGTGTTGTTCTGTTTATACTTTTATAAATAGAAACCCTGTTTATAGTCTGTTGCATATAGTCTACTGCCAAAGTTTAAAATTACTTCTGAGCATCATGAAATAGTGCATTTTCCCCCATTAAAAAAATCTTGATTCTGATGGATACAGCAGATGAGGACCTGAGAAGAAGTGGATATGAACTTATTAATTAAGGGATATGATTTTGGAAATCAGAGCAAATTTTCTCTTTTCTTTGACTTTAAGTACCATATTCTAAGACAAAACATACTCTAAGAGGTCCTCAGGTCTATGCAAATTTACCTGCCTTCAATACACAAATAGCAAAGACAAATAACTCATTATTTCTGCAACTATTAGATAGTATTGAGTTTGTCCCAAATTCTAAGATTTGAAAAAAACAAAGTGAAAAGTCAAGCAAATATGGGCCCTAGTGATCTTAACAGATAACAATTAATACTGCAGATGCTAAACAGTTTTCTTGATAATTATTGAATTGTTTTTTTGTCAGTTTCATGATATCCTTCTGTTGGCTTCAATTTCAGAATCTATAAAGTTAGACTGGGGAGAGATCAACCTCAAAATTTTTATGATTTAAAGAATTTCTTAAGTATGAGATAAGTATATTGCTATGGTTAATAAATACTCTTTTTTCAATTTATGCAATTATTTATTTAGTTCTATCTTTGTTCAAGGATGGCTTACTCAAGGTAAAGCCAATATGGGTTCCCAATGGTTCCCAGAGGTTTTGCCAGGCTACATGCAAAAGTCAATGCACAAAATAGCACAAGTATCCTATAAAAGCTGCAAAAAAGAAAAGTATGATGTTAAGTCCACGCCATTTCAGGTAAGAAAGTTCTGGTTAATAATACTTGAAATGCTTCAAAAGTTTACAACATAAACTGCAAAAACTGTCCTGGGATTTAACATTTTTTTGTTATATTTCCAGCCAAGAGAGAGTTCCCATAAAACTATAATCTTCCAGAACTGCAAAATGAGGCATCAGCTTGGATGTGACTTAGGGGCAAAAATCTAACTTCTAGATTACCTTTTTTTCCTTGGTACTATCTATTCCAGCACTAGGCAAGCAATTGAGATTGGGAAATCTCACAGATTATAACCTAAAAAATGCAGGGACACAAAAATAACACAGCAATAGCAAGTCAAAGCTAATTTCAAAAGATAGCAATCCAATCAATCACACACTTCCTAAAAGAGGCAGTGGAGTTTTTAATTGTTGGAAATAAAATTAGATCTAAGTTCCTAAATTAATGTTTAACCATGTTTGGTCCACAGTCGTCGTTTGTTAATAGTTGAGAGTAGACTCTTTTGTTCTCTTGCTTAGCAGGAATTAATTTGATATTCAAAAAGAAGTAACAATATAAATATATAACTTCTTACTCTATAATAAAAGAGGAAAGTGTGCATCATCAAAAAATAAAGTGGCCTAGTGCTTCTTGACCAAAATAACAATGCCATTTCCTTGGGTGCTGTCTGACTTTTAGAGTACCTTAGCTCTGAAAAGATTATAGCGCCCATCCCCAACCACCATGTAACAAAAAATAACAACAAAATATTAAGTTACAAATAGTTTAAGGAAATACCAAAAAGACTATTTAAATAAGTAGGTTTTGTTTAAAAATATTTAAGTAGTCTAATAACAAAAATTACTTAAATGTTTTAAAAATAATAACAAATATTCCTCCTTCTAAAAATGTGTTGCTGTTGTTTGCTTATATTTAAACACTAATTCCAATCAAGAAACACTAGTTAAAAACTAAAGGCCTATCTGTAGATGTCCACACTACAATTGAAGAGCTTTAGGGCCACCCTTCAGAAATACTTCTGAACCAGTAAGGAAATAGTCTTCAAGTCAGTCAGTCATGTTTGATGCTGGAGAAAATGCAAGCCAGAGGAGGCATTCACTTTGTGAGTAGACACATGCATCTGCACTTAAAGGATGATTGGATAGGACGCCACCTTCATGTCAACAGTGGGGAACAGATTTCAAAGAGCCTATATCTCCAAAAGGGCTTGAATTTTTGCCGTCTCTTCCCAATCTGTTGGGAAATAAACACAGGAGTAGATGGTAGCAATTTCCGTGGGTTGCACACCTCCTAGTGGAAAATTGTCAGTGATAAGAAAGTGTTGGCAATCCAGGTGGTCTTTTTCAAAAGTTTAGCTTCTCTTTGTTGTAACAATACAAGAAGCAAAGTGATTCAGTCATTTTATTGCTTGTGGCAGCAGATTCAATTCTCCCATAATTGAACTGTGCCATCTTGAGATACTGAATCTAAACTTTGGAGATTTCAGCCAAGGCCAGAAAACAAAGATGAAAAGAGCCTCCTAAAGATAAATTATGCTCCAAAATACCAAAGATGCTTATATTTATGAAATGAGCTTTTAATAGTAACTATAATTTATTCCAATTGACAATAAAACAAAAACCTTAATAAGTTCTGATTTTTCACATTTAAAATTAGAAAATATTCCTAATGGTCTGATTTATTTCAAGGTATTACAGAACTCTTACTTTCACCAAAAATTCTTTAATAAGCTCTATAGTTAGGTCCATAATATAATGATACATAAAGCATGTTAAAATAACAGAATGCTTCTGAAAAATTAAAGAAAATTCTAATTATATTCCATTTAATTTTAGTATTATGTGTATTTTACTATATTCTAGCTCTAAAAAAGTGGTAATCTATGTACAATTTACATATAAACAATTTTCAACTAATCATAAAATATGTTTATTATCTATATAACATTGCAATTTCAGGACACAGTTCTCAAAAAGGTCTGATTTCCAAAGAAAATTCAAAAGGGAAAAAAACTAGAGGTGTTTTACCTTGATTGTTTCTGTTTGCCATATTACATGCAAACAGAAAAATTAAGAGATGCTACACTGAATGCAGCAAAAGAAAAATTTAACAAAGCTTCTTGACAAATATTGAAAAATTGAATTCTGACATTACACAGCTATTCAGATTATTTATTCAGCTCACATAGAGAACATTTTTAGGTGAGCAAAATTCCTTCTGTACATGTTCAGAAATGCATTTCCAACAATAACAGCTGTATTAATTCTAAATCAAGCTGTCATTCAAATGCAAAGAACATATCCTTTGTTTAGTCTGACTCACAATACTTATCAACTTTTTTTCCCCCTCATTCTCTGTAAGATGAGTAAGGAGGTTTTTAAAAAATGTTTGAATACAATTCACTTTTGGCTATCACGCTACACAGAGAAAATATTAATCAACTAAAAAGAAGAAATCTTGATAAAAGTTAAAAGACATTATAAGTTAATAAAAATCTTCTGACCTTCAGAAAATTTCTGACAAAATTTGTCATAATCTAAATAGTTTGTCATTTTGGAAAGATAACTGAAATAATCCTAATCTCCCACCTACACAATAAATAAAATAATAAATTTAACTGAGAACGGCATTTTAAATTGTTGTTTTTTATGTTTTGCTCTCAATTTGTAGTAATATTAAACGATTTGTGAGGAAAATAAAGAAAAATCAACCTAGTACACATTTTCAAATCTGTACTCTGAAATTTTTATCATTGAAGTATATACTACTTTTGTCAAACAATATGATTTTGTACAATACAGAATAAGTTAATATGTACTTGGAAAAAGATCACTTCTCTAAGGTAGAAATGAAGAACAAAATATAGACAAGATGCAGAAAGAAAACATATTCTGTTTAAATTCTGCAATTTTTACTTGAATATCTACTTGCTATGTCTTTCTAATATCATTATTTGGGGAGGTGGAGAGCATGTGTGGCTGGTTTGTCTTTTGTGTGTGTGTGTTGTGTTTTGTTTTGGTAAGTTTGTTCTTAGAGCACTCTTTTACCAAAGCCACAGATATAATTAAAATTCTTACAATAATGAAAAACTAGAAATTCTTTTTTGTGCTAGTTTTATCTCATGAGAAGAAAAAACACTGATCCTAGGCCAGCCCGGTGGCGCACTGCTACAGTGCGCCGCTTGGGAGCGCAGCGGTGCTCCTGCCGAGGGTTCGGATCCCACATACAGACCGGCCGCTCACTGGCTGAGCGAGGGGCGGGCACAACACCAAGGGTTGCAATCTCGTTGCCGGTCCCGGTCCGGTATGGGCGCGACACTGAGGGTTGCGATCCGTTGCCGGTCACGAAAAAAAGACAAAAAGGAAAAAAAAAAAAAACCAAAAAAACACTGATCCTAAGTCAAAAGCTAAATGCTGTATGTTCAGATTTTGGAGCAACAAAACTGTGAAGACAGCCAAGCTATAAAAGCCCATTTTCAGATCTGGAACAAGTTCTGAAAATAAAGAGGGTATTTGGCATACCTTGTACTAAGTAAAAAGTCTTACTTTCATTATTCCCTGATTTTAAGGATCCAATAAAAACCTTATGGAATAAAAACTCTTGCAAAAATCCTTCAGTGAAAACCTAACCAACCACCACTACCCCCCTCTTAAAGTAATGAGAGTTGATACACTATAAAGTATGGAAATTCTTACTTTTTCTTGTGAGTTTTAAAAGATAGATTAAAAGGTTTTTTGGCTTTTTAAACAACATTGACTTTAAGCACCTAAAAGATACACAATTAAAATACATGCATATTCATTCTCAAAGAAACACCAACAAAAATTAAAATGTTGGTAATTAGGTAAATACTGATGATGCAAATATAGAAGTATTTGCCACTGTGAAGGGCCTAAGCACAATCACATCTTGTCCCGATCATACCTGACTGCCAGAACAAAACAGGCAGCTGACCAATTACAGGGTGTTTATCTATACAGTGGTACCTTTGTTCTCCAACAATGTCAGACTGCAAACGTCCTGGAACACATATTTACCTGGAGGATTCTTGGCAGGATCATTGTGGCTTGGACTTCCTGATTGTCCAGAATCTGTAAAGAAATCACAGAAAATGTTTTCTTTTAAATTTGTTTTGAAAGAATTTCACAATCCTCAAAAGGACTTAACAATTTTAAGGTACAACAATGAAGTTGAGTGTTTAAATAAAGTATACTTTTCCCAAGCCTTTTGATAGCAATGTTTTATTCATCAAACTAGATGGATGTCTATATATATTTCTATGTCAAAAGAAAAATATAAGTATTGATCTATAATATTCTTGGGATAGAGCAAGGCTTTTTTGAAACAAAAGGTCTGGTTACAAAGCCACTGAAGATCATTTGAAGGTTAAGCAAATATCAAGGCCTGTCAGTAGCAATATGAAATAAAGAAGATACATTCCCTGAAAAAATGCAATCTCGGCCGGCCCGGTGGCGCACTGGGTAAGTGCGCCACTTGGGAAGCGCAGCGGCGCACAATTTTAAGGTACAACAATGAAGTTGAGTGTTTAAATAAAGTATACTTTTCCCAAGCCTTTTGATAGCAATGTTTTATTCATCAAACTAGATGGATGTCTATATATATTTCTATGTCAAAAGAAAAATATAAGTATTGATCTATAATATTCTTGGGATAGAGCAAGGCTTTTTTGAAACAAAAGGTCTGGTTACAAAGCCACTGAAGATCATTTGAAGGTTAAGCAAATATCAAGGCCTGTCAGTAGCAATATGAAATAAAGAAGATACATTCCCTGAAAAAATGCAATCTCGGCCGGCCCGGTGGCGCACTGGGTAAGTGCGCCACTTGGGAAGCGCGGCGGCGCTCCCGCCCGAGGGTTCGGATCCCACATACAGACCGGTTCCCGCTCACTGGCTGAGCGAGGCGCGGGGGCAACGCCGAGGGTTGCGGTCCCGTTGCCAGTCCCTGGTCCGGTACGGGGGCAACACTGAGGGTTGCGATCCGTTGCCGGACACGGAAAAAGACAAAAAAATAAAAATGCAATCTGAATGTAACTAAACATGTTTTAAAGAACCTGAAAATACATTTTTATTCAATGAGTAAAATACACAGAAGAGTCCGCTTTTCCAGGATTTCACATGCTTGAACACATATCCACTCCAATAATCTCCCAACTGACTGGATCCAGGCCCAGATTTGTCTACATCCCATAATAGCAATCGATTTGCAAACACCAAGAAAGGCATAAATTACTAGGTAGAAACCAACATGGCTTTGTGGGGAGCAAATTGTTGGATCAATTTAATTTCTATCTGTGATAGATAGACTTTTGAGATAAGGAGGAAGAGATCAATGTTGTATATCTGAATTTCCTATCCCACATTATTCCTCATCAATGCTACCGAAAGGAGCGTGGAGGACAAACAACTGTTAGGCAACAAGCCTTTCCTGACTAATCCAACAGTGTTGTGTTTTGCTCACTCCTCTTTCCTTCACGTCCCCTCTGCATTTATCTGTGTCATTTGCTCCATATTATTACACACTTACTTGCAGGTTGCTTTGTAATCTTCTTTTATTGGTTCTAGTATTTAAGTGTTGTCTCCCCAACTAAATTGCATGCTCCTAAGCAAAGGCAGGGATTCTGTCTACATCTTTTGTGTCTTCCTCAGTGTGCCGTTCATGGCTGTGAATGTACTAAGCTTGTAGTAAATGCCAGAGGAATGGATGGCTCAGATTCAGCTCTTTCTTTTCTTGCCTAGAAAAGGCAATTTTGAATCTGATAGTGAATTTCAAAAAATCTGATAGGTGAACACAGATGATGGCTCTGTCATGGACTGCTATAGACTTACAAGTCTCTTCCCCGAAACACTGCAATTATACTTGAGCCAAGAAAGGGATGGTCTTGGTTAAGCAGAAAAATCATCTGCTGTTTTTCTTTCATCAAGGTTATTCTGTTCTTCCAGGTAAGTGATTAACATACTGTAGTTGCTGCTTCTACTATTAAATGCAAGAACATTCTGTTAGTTTCTTCCTGTATAAAACTTGGTTATTTATTTCTGCCCTTTGCCTCATGCCTGCCAGCTTAGATTTAATGCTGAGTCCAGAATTTACCTCTTCGTCCCATTTCTTTGTTTTTTTTTTTTTTAGCTCTAGAACAGATTTCGTGCAATCTCAGCATACATATTTAGTGATTCCCACATTATCCTCCAGTTTGTTCCCAATTTCCCAACATGGAAGTAAAAAAATTAGAAAGGACCTCTCTTATAATCTGGATTCTGGCTATAGTCTCTTGCAGGTAGTCAAAGAGAACTGAGCACTCTCTTAAAATCTTATGTCTCATTTCCCATGAATTCTTCTATTACTTTTTCTGGAACTGAGGCAAGATTCAGTGACATAACTTAGGAGATCAATCTTCTCTTTCTACGTTCCTATGAAAGATGGTAAAATATTGGCCACAGTGCAGGCCTGGAGTATGATAGTTACCAAAAAACCCTATAAATCGTATTATTTTGCAACGGCCTCAGCTATTTCTGCCTCCAGTTCCTCTGACAAGTGTCCTTCAGCATTGATCCTACATTCCAGTTTGATTCCTCAACTGATTCTAACATTTTGAGGGGTTCCTACTTATGCGTAACATGCTTGCTGACCAGAGCCTTCCCATGTTTTGTCTTTCTCTCTAAAGCTACTGTATATTTGTGAAGGTCTGGTTATGCATCTGTCAAGATGGCTAATGCCACCTTCATGATGACACAACAAGAGGCAGGTTAAAGTTGTCATCAGGGGGCAAGTTGCAGCAGCAGCTTCATTTTAGGAGTTGTAGATTCAATACATGAGCCTTAGCATGCTTAGTTATATCAACTTCAAATTGGTACCACAAAACTCTTTCCCACCATCTACTACTAAATTTTGGGCCTAGTAAAGAATGAAGGTCTCCTCCATTCCTAAGAAAGTATTCAGTTAGAACGATGGCATCGCCCTTTACCACAACATCCCACTGGGAAATGCTATTCTTTTCTGCTGCAAATTACTTTTTCTTCCCATTTCCAACAATTGCAGACCAACTTCTTCAATTGAAAAAATATACTTATTTCAAAAACCACAAGCATTTGAGGGAAAGCTGAAGTAGACCTTAAATTTGAGTCACACATTTTCTTTTTGTAACATTTCCACTTTCTAGAATGATTTGATGTTTACTGGCACACAATGACAGGTTTTTCTTCATACTGAAAAGTCTGTGCCCTCTTCTGAAGTAAAATAGAATACACTGTGTCCCAAAAACACAGAGAGGGCCCCATCAGTGGGCGAGCAACAGAACATTTACTTTTCAGACTGTAAATTCTAACACTATAATCTACTCTTAACTCTTATGTCACCTTATATCAGTCACTTAATTCCAACTGCTGGAAAAGGAAGTAACCAGGGAGTTGCAGTTGGCAGAGAAACCAAAAATGAACTGTTATTGTGGTTGACTTCAGAGAAGGAATTATTCAGACCACATCTAAAACCCCTCCAATTCACCACCTAGGTCAAATTACTCTATACCCAAAGGTTTTATTTAACCACTTCCATCACTGTGCTCAATTCCTCTGTGTGTGTGTGTATACTTAACATGTTATAATGAATCCTGACTCTGTCCCTCCCTAGTGGTGTGATCTTGTGCAAAATCACTTAACTCTTAAAGCCTTGGTATCTTGATCTTGAAAACTACAATAATCCTATCTACCTTGTAGAATCATTGCAAAGATGATATCAAGCACCAAACACTCGGTCAGACACATCCTACATGATCAATAAATGAAAGATACTATTAAGCATACAGCCACATTAAAAATGAGTAATATTTTTAGTGAACTAACTCTCACAATGAAAGGAAGAAAAGGGACATGACCAAATGTTATTCATCCCAAGTGCAAGCATCTAAAAATGTCTGTGGTGGGTCGACTGCATATGGAGGAGTGTGGCCTCCTGAGCGTTCCTGTGTACATGTTTAGTTCTGTGCTCCCCAAAACGGAGGAGGGCACTGCTGCCCCAAGGCTCTCAGGAATGAGAGATGCTCAGAAAACAGTAGCTACCAGCCAGGTGATGGAAATCACCTTCCAGAAGGCTGAAGTCTTTGTGGAAGAAGGCTGGTAAGCATAAGAGTTGTAAGCATAAGCATACTCAGCACACAGTCTTGATTAAGTCTGGAAAGATTGTGATATGGTGGAGAAACAGTGAGGGGAATGGCTTTGGAAGGCAGTCAACCAAAACCAGTCCTCCCTCACACCCTCCAGTCTTCATTTTCTCTTCCTTCATCTCACTCTCTATTTTTTACATTTCTATGTTTATCTCTTTCAGACTTGACTGGACATAATGTTGAACTGAAATACATTTTGTATTGCATACTCATGAAAATCTTGTATTCCCCATTATTTTTTAAAAGTGTGAAATAAACACATTAATTCTTCTAGAAAAAAGATAATTAATAAAGCAATTTCTAAATTATTACTTTTTTTAACTCAACCAATTCCTCTGACTTGACTGGACGTAATGTTGAACTGAAATACATTTTGTATTGCATACTCATGAAAATCTTGTATTCCCCATTACTTATTTTTTAAAAGTGTGAAATAAACACATTAATTCTTCTAGAAAAAAAGATAATTAATAAAGCAATTTCTAAATTATTACTTTTTTTAACTCAACCAATTCCTCCTCCCCCAGGTTAAAGATTCTCCAGGAATAAGAGAAGGTTCACACCCCTGCATGACCCTTACCAACTTTTCTTCAATCCTTTCATCCACTCCTTTTAAAAAAGCAGTCAATCTTTTATGGCTCTTCTAATATCTAAACTTTACCTAAGGAGTGACCAGGCTTCCCTAATGACCCAATTTTATGAAAGATCTGGGGAT
Source organism: Galeopterus variegatus (assembly GCF_000696425.1). Lineage (NCBI taxonomy): Eukaryota > Metazoa > Chordata > Mammalia > Dermoptera > Cynocephalidae > Galeopterus > Galeopterus variegatus. The sequence goes on along the minus strand of NW_007727951.1, from coordinate 151,884 downwards.
ACTTAAGTGATCTAATGGCTTGTCCAAAGTTACGTGGCAACTATTAAGGAATATGTTCTCTGTATGAACCACTTACTCACTTTGCTTCTTGAGTGATTATGATGCAGTCTTAAAATTATGCAAAGTCAAATGATCTTCAGCCGTTTAAATGTTTCTGGGAACGTTACCTTCTCTTAAATTTCCTCCTCCTCCTCACCATTTACCAATACATTCAAAACCTTTTTCAGAATTTTAAAAAAATATTAGCTATTCTAAGTTGGAAGTAATAATTATTATTATTGAACTCTATACACTAATTGATGCTTTAAAGAGAGGCCGATTCTAAATCAAATTTAGTTTGGATTATTTCCACTAAACAGAGGAAATTTTAATGTTTTATGGACAATCTGATGGAAGCCCAATAATATGTTTATTAAATGTTTACAACAACAAATAAACAATGGCCTGTAAAATATATGTTAATGAGCCCTAACTTTCTGGAGTGGATAAACTGCAACTGTCTGAAGTGGGTAAATCATCAAAACTGTGACAGATCTTTTTTGAAGGTCATTAATGTAAGCATCAATGAAATACAAATCAATAGGATTTATGAAGCACTTTCTATATTCCAAATGCTTGGTAATGTTTGGAACACAGTAGGTGCTCCATAATGCTTATTAAATTTCCATTTAAATTACAGTAATAACCTTTACAATTTTCTTTAAAAAATATATATATATATTAAATATATATATATTATATATATATTTATATATATATATAAATTTATTTAT
>NW_007727951.1:148396-150700 GCF_000696425.1 Galeopterus variegatus | reverse complement strand
TATATAAATATATAATATATATATATTATTATATATATATAATAATATATATATATATTAAAAAATATATAAATATATACTATGCCTTCTAGAAGCTCAGAAGCTGCCCAAGGAGACAGAAATGTACAAATAAAAAAACAATATGGGTACACTGTGATATGTGCTACAAAGGAATATATATCAAGAAGAAACAATTCTTCCTAGGAAGCGTGAGCAAGGACATGTCATAAATGATATTAGAAGGAGGTGACATTAGAAACAAGGTCTTAAAAAATGGCCTGCTCGCCCACTCTCCTAGTACATATTTCACTCTGTTACCAAAGCGATGTTTATAAAATCCAAAACTGAGTAAGCTGAATCCCTGCTAAAACTGTAAAATGCATTCCAAATACCCACCGAAAAAACTCCAGCATTTTAGTATGCCAGTCAAGGCACCTTGATCTGGCCCCTACCGACACCTGGGTCACACCTCCTCAGCTTTTCAGTTCCTTTTGTGTCACCTACATTTGATGCCTCTGAGTCTTTGCACATGATGTTCTCCCTTTTTTCTCCTTGAAGTCCTCCAGGTTGAGGTCATCCCTTCTAGACTCTGAACAATATGACGGGAGGGATTCTGTGCTATTTAGCCTTAGAGCCGTAATCTTTGGGACAGTGCCCAGCACATTTGGTTAAGTCAAATGAACGGTAAACAACTAGTCTATAAACTACTGAAGTGCACAAAGGAGAAAGACTAGGCATGCTACTCTGTGCAAAACATACATTAGAAGGCAAACAGACAAAGCTTTTGTGGCAAGGAAAGGGGACAGATGCACAATTCCCAGGGTTGAGTCTCCCAGTCTAATGTAAGGCTCGGTTCTGCTTCCCTATTTCTTGAAGGAATATTTGGAAGTGGGAGGGGGTAGATAAGAGGAAATATTCTGAGTCAAAAATTAACTTTTGTCTCTGTCCTGCAAAGGGAAGAGGAGAGATGTTTGGTGGGGGTCCAGGAAGCAAGTCCCTAGTTTGCAAGGAATGAGCCAAGGAGCTTTTAATAACCTTTACGTATAAACTGTCTTTCTACTCATAGATAAAACTTATTCCGGGAACTAATTTTATTCTATGACACCGTGATTTGAGTATCCACAGGAAAACCAAATTTAAGAAGCATGATTTTAATTTAGTCATTTTGGTACAAAGAAGAGACTGAACAAGGTAAACCATCAGGTCCCTTCTGGCTCTAAAATTCTATGATTCTATAACAATATAGCTTTTATATCAATGGATATCAGAAGAGTAAATGAAACCCACACTGTAACCTGTTAACCTACAGATAGCCTCTTGCTAGAACTAAAATTAGTCATCAAGTGATAAAGGGCCCCTTTGTCATATTATTTTGCCTTAACCAGGTGAAGAAATAGCCCATTGTCCATTAAAGAATGCCACGAGAGTTTTTTTTAAGGCTTACAACAGTCTCCTTTTTTCTCTCTAAAACATTATTAATTACCAATGTACTTAAATAGTATATTTTTACAAGTTAAATATATAGGATTCCAGAAAGAATCACTTAAAAAAGAGAAAGGCCAGGATGTAAGAAACAAAAACTTGAGGGAGGGAATACAAATGCATGTATTTTATAATAGGGAAATAAAAAGGTAAGACAAAAACATCTACATTTTTAAAGGTGAGGGAGAAAACTATTCTCTATGGGCAATAGAGAATAGAAAACTATTCTCTCTCCCTCTTCCCCTCCCTGTGCCCAAAGTGCTATGCCTTACTCTTGGCAGTTTACTGTCTACCATGACTGATTTTCCTGGGATCTACAGCAAGTTCATGTTACATAATCATAATTCCTATTGTGCAATTTGCCATTTTTTTTCTCCAGCACAGATAAAACACTATTCAGCTTCAGTTTTAATGGAGGGCTGCTTCATCAATTGGGGTGACACAAAAAAACAGTTTTACAATATTTCCTTTCCTCTCTATTAAATGCCTATTAAAGTGACACAAAGAAAGAACATGGGAAAACTGAGTAAGTGCTTTCCTTGTCTCTCATGAGCATGTAAATGTGTAGGAAAATGGCTCTCTCTCTCTCTCTCTCTCTCCCCCCCCATAACCTCTCTGCCTCTCTCTCTCTGCTTCTATCCCTTTTTCTGTCTCTCTGTCTCTTCTCAATAGGACATTATATTATTTGGAGTCCACGAATTCACTTCATTACAAAACTTGGTTAACAAGCTGTATATACATGGGAAATATTAATACTGTCACTTTGTTAATGGGGTCCTGGACATATTTTTGCTGAATCTGTACCCCTTCCCCAAACTCAGT
>NW_007727951.1:124815-147530 GCF_000696425.1 Galeopterus variegatus | reverse complement strand
TTTTAATTATGCGTGTTAACCTATACTATTTCACATCTGAAAGTACATACCTTCAGATTCCCCTTTCTATTGGTTAATATTGATTTTAAAATATATGCTTGATTTAGCAAAACTTGGAGTTTCAAAAGAGGTTTCTACGTTGAGGATCTTTAACTTTGTTAATGGGGTCCTGGACATATTTTTGCTGAATCTGTACCCCTTCCCCAAACTCAGTTCTGAACAAGAAGAGAAATCAAAACTCTCTGAATACATTTGGCAGAACCAAAATAATATCTGGGAGATGTGGCTTCCTACATATTTTTAATTATGCTTGTTAACCTATACTATTTCACATCTGAAAGTACATACCTTCAGATTCCCCTTTCTATTGGTTAATATTGATTTTAAAATATATGCTTGATTTAGCAAAACTTGGAGTTTCAAAAGAGGTTTCTACGTTGAGGATCTTTACAATTAAGGTAATTTAATTAACCAAAGAAAAATACAGAACAAGTGAGTAGATATGTAATATATCCTATTTCTTATTCCTACACATTCCGGTAGTTCTATTATTAAACTTTCTTTTAAAGAGCCACATTTTTGCTTAACAGGGACATTACCATCATATCCAAAGAATTAAAATAAGGATTTGTTTGGGCTCAAGACTGAATTTGCCACGGGAAATTAATCAAAAAACATAGACCACTGAAATTTAAGGGGAAAAATATCACATGAATATATGACAGCAAATCAAACCTGCCTACAACAGGGGACTACTGACCAGTGCAAATATGAATAGCCCTGCACAAAAAGTGTTAAACCTGACAACGTCTCTGATCAGAGGTCACAGGACTTCATTAATTAACCCCCTCACGAATGAAAGCTAGGATAATCGTATCAGACCTATCTGCCCTAAGATTAAGTTCAATGACTCTTTACTGATCCCAGGATTGAGTGAACCATTGGTCACAGCCAGGATCACCTATACTTCTTGCTTTCAAAGCCTTTAACCTATAGAAAGCAAAAACACCATACTGGTCACTGTCAAGATTGCTAACTTTCTACAGTGTGTTTTCAATTAAGTAAATAAAATGTGGTAATTAAATCAAGATTGCATAATATGTTTTTGATTTGTAATCTCATTTAAATTAATTAACTGACTCAATCCTTGTTTAGTTTTTAAACTGGCCTAGTTAGGGAAAGAGTCCCTGGGAGCAAATCCAGTTTTCTATCTTTAAAAACAAGGCAAAGCAATCTGGCACACTTAAAGAAAATTTTAAATGCACCAGCACAATATAAATACAGAGGCAAGGGTGTTAATGTAGAGGAGGGAGGAGTTTTATGGCACGATTTTGACAAAAAAAAAAAAAAAAATAGTTCTCAGACTAGAGAGAAATAAACTAAAACATTATTTATTCGAAACATTTCTTTTCCAATTTTATGAATATTGCATGTTTGTTAGAAGCAAAACATTTCCAGCTGTATTTTAAGTTTCTAAAGAGAGATGTAAGATTTATAATCTTTCATAAATGCTGCCCATATCTCATAATATTAGATGAACATGCCACTGCGTACTTTTTTTTTTTTTTCCTTTTTGTCTTTTTTACTGACCGGTAATGGGATCTCAACCCTTGGTGTCGCGCCCGTACCGGGGACCGGCAACGGGATCGCAACCCTCAGTGTTGCGCCCACACCGCGCTCAGCCAGTGAGCGGGAACCGGTCTCCACATGGGATCCGAACCCTCAGCAGGAGCGCCGCCACGCTCCCAAGCGGCACACTCTCCAGTGCACCACCGGGCCAGCCCGCCACTGCATACTTTAAGGAACAATTTGCCAGTGCAGTTTGCCACATGAAAATAATGAAGTCCTTTCCAAAACCTGGACAGATCCAGTAGAAAAAGATGAGATGAATGTTCTGTCTTTCCATCTGGGAGACATTTTAGATTTCGGCTATACTATGTAATATATATATATATATTGCAATCAAAAAACGTGCATTTTATAGCAAGGTATGTAGTGCAAAGAGAATGTTGGTGAAATATGAATCTGGAAATGAAAACCAGAATGTCATTAGCCTCAAGAACATAATCATGGAGGCAAATTGAAAAATCAATGCAGAATTCCAACATAAACCAAATGCAGTTTATGATCCTATTAGTGTTAAATTTTGACTCAAAAGGAAAGCATGGAAAAATAAACACTGTTTTATCTCCAAAGTCCTAAAGAATGTTTGTTACGCTATTAGCACAATGACTTACATATCTGCTTTGTTTTGTCCTGGGGTCCTCATTCATTATTCTAAATCCTACAAGTACCACACTCCTGTGTATACCTGGCCTTTCTGTGCTACGTCCGTTCATGTATTTTCCCAACACTTAATACATTACATTTAGGTTAAAAAACAACACAAGACTTTCTAATATTTCATTAGCAATCTTTCTTCTCAGGGAGCAGCACAAGCTGCTGGTAAGTCAGAACTCCTGGGTTCCATTCAGTAACTGCCAACCACTTGTACTCTGACCCTAAGCAAACCACTTCATGCCTGAATCAGTTTGTGTCTTGCCAAATCACTTAAAACTGGAGAAGAAAAAGGTAAAAGTTTAGTCTTAGTCATTTCCAAAGGATGGGAAATAAGAGGGGGAAAAATAACTTCATATGACAGTGAAAATATGCACAAGTATTTGAGGAGAAAGGCTACAATATTTTTTAAAATGTACTTAAGATTTAATTACTACCCCTCCCCCACCCCGACCCCCAAATTTCTACCTACTTAGTCCTCTATTTTCACTCTGCATTGCCCCTTGTAAACACTGACAACACAGGAAATTAAAGGACTGGATGAGTGTCCAACACCCTTGCAAGATTTTAAAATCCATGGGGGTCAAGACACATGTTAATCTTATTCATTGCCTCGCATAATTCCTGGCATATAGTAGATGCTCAATCAACACCTTTTGAGTGACTAATCACTATTTTACACTGAACAAGATGATGACTGGTAGCATTTAAAACATTTTTCATCTTCCTCAAATTATAGATAAATTGCCAGTAATACCAACCATAACTTTTAATTGTTTGATTATTACTGATAACTCATTCTAATTTTTAAGTGTCTGCAACCTCTCTATAAATACAAATGTAGCAACTGACTCAGTCAATGACCAAAAAGTCATATTCTTATTCTTTCGGTGCTCATTTTATCATAGTCAAGTTTTCCTAAAAAGAAATGTTTTTACTTAAATTCAGATTTCTCCCTTATGTTAGCTAAAATGGTACTTTGCCAAATCATTAAAATGTTTATGTTTAAATCATTATATGAGTTTAGAGAAAAGAAATTGGATGGTTTTTAATGTCCTATATTACTTATATGCGATTAATAACCAGGCCTTGCATTATTATTAAATCATGGCTCTTGTCTATGATGAGTTATTCATATAAAAACAAATGTATATATTTTATCTGAAGGTACATAACAATTAACTGAAGAACAGCGTAAGATAACTAACAGCATACTTTCTACCAAGGTAAAGTAGATTATTATGTTGAACATTCATTACTACTTCTGTTTATAAAATAACTTTATCATAATATTAGAGAAAAAAAAATAAGAGAAGTCACTTGATAAAACAGGAAGCTTGCTGATGTGGCAGATAATGGTATTAAATGTCATAATAGTTCCTTGATAAGTGGTTCAAAGAACTTCTGTCCCCATGTTTTCAGGGCAAAAGCTAATTTACCAGGAATAAAACTACTTGAATAATACATCATTGAGCTAACATTTTTGAAAAGGGATAAAATGAGGAAACAGACAAGGAGATAGTAACTTCCTCTTGCAAATCAAAACTGTGCATGAGAGGAAAGTAACTCGATTATATTGATAAAATAAAAACAAAAAAATAGCTAACTCACATGGTTTCTTTTTTTTTTTTTTTTAAGGGAAGGTCAAGATTATCCTAATAAATGAAATAATATGTTTGAAAGAACTTTGAAAAGTTTACAACCTGAGAGAAACACGAAGATTTATAATAATTATATGGGACAGTATTATTTCAAATGGTCATTTTAAGAGAATGTTTTAAAATACAGGTAATTCTAATCAAGAATAATAAAAAGCCTCTTACAGAAGCCAACTATAGAATCCACTACTCATTACTGTAGTTACCGGGGAAATGAGAGAGAATCATGAGCGGCATGTCCACTTGCTATACCAATTTTAAAGAAGGGAAGCAAGAGCATAATACTGCAGAGCTGTGTACCATGTGCTCAGAATTTCTCCCATTTTGTTACGTTACTCATTTTATATTTAATAGAGATTCAAATCGACTCCTTATGATTCAAAAATCTCTAAGCTAAATCCAACGAGTATGAAAGAGAACAAGTTTCTGCATAACGTCCCATCCATATGTCTTAACCCTGAATGGTATCAAACCTATGTAATTTTGTACATCAAATGCCTTCCAGATGTGACAAAATTTTAACACAGACCAACTTCAAGTTTTTTACTGCAGACTCATCTCCCATGTTCATAAAGATTATTTTCATTGCACGTAACATTACATATGGCTAATGTTCAATTTTCCAAATGATTATTATGCTGTCATTCCAAAACTGACATTGCCTTCCAATCAAAAAGCAAACTATGCTTCATACCCAACTTCCAACAAAATCACAAAAGAATTAAGAAACGAAATCAACATTTCTAAGTTGTAGACAGTGCTCGATTACAAGGGCAGTTAAATTTTTCCTTGCCCACTCTTGGTACTTCCAAAAGATGAAAAAAAGGTGGGAAAAGTTGCCCATAATTGTCAACGTTTACTGCCATAAGAACAATTTGAGCTTGTCACCTATTGGTTTCAAAGATTGGTTCTAATTAGAGAAGATCGAACTCTTCTTAACACTTAAATCATGTGAAAATTTAAAAACTAACCAACAAGATCATTCGTGAAGAATTTTCAGAAGGATCTAACGGTAATGCTATGATGAAGTCATAAACTACATTTTTGGGTAGGATAAAAAAATTTTTTTTTAGGGGAGGATTCAGTAAAGGGACACAAAAATCAACTACATTTTATGTTGATAAAAGGGGGGGGGGGGGCTCAAATTAGGATAATTAGTACATTCAACATTATACAATATATGTGGTTTTTGTGGCCCTTTATCAATTCCTCCCTTACGGCCCATCCCCTCCCCCTTTCCCACCTCTGGTAACCTCTCTCCTTTTGAAAATTCAATGTAATACATCTTTTTTAAACCTCAGCCTGAAATCTATTTTAGTCAATCTGTGATACACAAGAAAAAATCTATAAATTTAATTCAACAAATATTTATTGAACAAAGAAAATGGGTTAGAATCTAAATAGGCATAAGGTGTTCATGAAGTAAGCCTAGCAATAACTTCTACTGTTTGTGTTTTCCCACCCCAATTTTCTTCCTCAATGAGAAAATTATAGTGTGACAGATAAGCTAAGAGACAATCTCTATAAAATGACAGTAGACATACTGCACAAACATTAAAAAACCATAGGAATATTGCTGAGACCACAAGATAGAAACAGCCCTGACTCTCTCTAGTAATGGAAAGGGGGGCACAGGGAACCTAATGATAAAGAAGAAACTGAATCTAAATTTTAACCAAGTTTTTTATTACTTTCATATTATTTGAAACTTAAACTTTCATTATGTTATAGTCAAAAAAAGACAAGAAAAAAAAATTATCCCAGTGCTTCCAATGTACTCTATATGCATATGCTATGATTTAAGAACCATGCTATAGGAATAGATAATTCAGTTAAGGCCAAGATAAAGCAAATGAGATTGAATTGTTTACATTATACTAAGCAGATAACTGAAATTATGGCAGCTGTAATTGGCCCAGAAATAGGTTTAAAGAGGCACCTTCCCAGAAATGGGCTGATAGGGCAAAGAACTAACCTCCACCCTCAATGTATTTGAGGATTTAGTTGGAAGCTAATTAACAAAAAAGCTCCATCTCCTTATGAATGTCAGAAGAGATATAACAGAATAAAATAACACTGAGATATTTAAAAGCAAATGATTTTTTAACACTGCAGGTGCACTATACCACCTCAACCCAGCTTTCTTTCTCTCTTCCCCCATCTCCTCCCTCCCTCCCTCTCCTTTGTGGAAAGGTTAAATCTTGGTGTGATATCTTCTTGGCTTCTCCACAATGTGTTACACCTGACCTGGAAGGAAATCTTATTCTCCTAGGCCTGCTTGAGCCGAGGTATGTTGGCTGAGAAGGCCAGCAAAGGTCCTAGAGGATGCTAACTGGGGTGTTTCTCTGCCCAAGAATTGTACTGAAACCATTAATTTATTTCATAGGACCAATCAACTGCTGGGAAAGGTAAAGGATTTTTGGGAAAACTGACCTTGGTGAATTTAAACTAGCAAAGCCATCAAGGATTGATGTTAAGGCTTCTATCAACAACCTGCAAAGCTCTGTCTGCTGCCCGAAAGGAGCCCAGCCCTTCTCCCTCCTGTGACACTCTTAAGAAACAATGCTTGTTATTTTTCATCTTGTTGACAAAATATTTTATTTTTCAGCAAACTGTATATCTAAAGAATACTTTAATGAAGTAAAGATGGGATAAAAATCCAGCTAATTTTGCAAGGACACAAAACAGAAAAATATTCAAGAAAACGATAATTTCTGTTTTTGGCTTGAAAGTCTAAACTGCACACGAGAAGACTTTCATTGTGTTCCTGCTTCATTTTCATTTATTTAGGTTTGTTGACCCAATGGCAATTCAAATGACTGCAATGAAGTCAGGGTTCCAGACCTTAAATATGAAAGTTCAGTTACCCTAATACAGAACTGAAGCCAAAGCTTCCTCCTCACATTAAACTTCCTTTCTAAGGAATCAGTGTGTTTTTAAAGCAACAACACTGCTCAGCTTTCTCTTCATTAAACAGGAATCTTTTGTGGCATTATGGATATGCACAGTCACACCATGAAAACCTAAATACAACAGACAACTCAAAAGGTGGGGGGAGGGATCCATCCAGCAAGGACATTTGGGGAAACAAAGGGATGGCAAGTTTAAGAAAATTTTTTTTAAACTCTTTGCAAAAATAAACAATAGTAAAATAATAACTGAAAGTTCTTCAATAATATCATCCAGCAATTATCAAAAACGAAAAAATTAGCTGATATAATCCAGTCGCCCAGCAGAAAACAGTGCTTATCTCCACAGTCCATTGGCAGTGCTAACAGTGCTGCTAAGTGGTGAATGTTTTCTATGTTAGTTTACGAACATGTTCACACTGGTTGAACTTTATTTTCTGTTCACCTGTTTACCTGAATTTGTTTTCAGCTTAGATTCATTAAGTGTTAAGACACAACACGAGGTGCAGTGATGATGAGATACAGTCTCAAGGCCATGGCTCCTCCCTGGAGACTCACTGGGAGGATCTGTGATAAGCGGAAGATAGCTTCATTTACTTGAGTTAGAGTGAAGAAATATGAACTCACTCAAGAACTTTGAAAATCAAAGAGAGTTTTGAGACGCCATGAATTTCTACACTGCCTAACTTCTAATTTTTCCCATGAGAAAGCAAGATCTGATAAAATTGGGGGCATTTGTAATTTTTCAGCTCCTAATTTGTGGAAGGGGATTCAAGGGAGGGAACGATGCCTCTCCCAACCCTCCCCAACACCAGCACACTGGACATTTGAGGAGCCAACAGCACTGCACCAAAATATTCCACCTTTAACCCACAAAGCAAACAACAGTAATTAAGAACATTGGGTTAATTGTGTGTACTCCCCAGAGAATGTGTCCTCCAAGGCTCCTTGAAATCAGGTTGGAAGATTATCAGCAATTTTAGTCCCAATTCTCCTATTCCCACTAAAAAAAAAAGGAACTAAGTTCATCACACCCACCCTAGGAACTTTGGAGTCTACAAGTAAAACCTTAAAAAAAAAATTCAGACTGCCTTGGATAAGTTTTTTTGTTAGGCAGTTTAATCAGAGTAACTTTGATTTACCTTACTTTCTTTAAGGTTTTTAGCTTCTTAATCTGTTCAAAATTTGTTGTCAATCTCATGTGTTGTTTTTTTTTTTTAATTCAGAATTATAAATGTAATTTTTTTATTAGTTCTTCATTAACGATCTAGGCAACTTGATAGTTTGGATCCAATCAATCAAGAACGTGTAAAATCCATGTCATATATGTTACAAATAGATATTGCCAATAAGGCTCTTTCTTACATTACGTTTGTACTAAGTGATAAAGGTAGCAACAATACCTTCACAATTTTTTAAAGCACTCTCACCTACATTATTTCACAATCTCATAAGAGGCTGTGCTTTATTCTGATCCTTTACAATGGCCAGGAAAGAATGCAGCTTGATAGCTTACAGAGTAACAGGAAACCTTGATTTCTCCTTGCAGTTCCCCTACTGCCTTTCTCTGTGACCTCAGGGATGTCACTTAACCTCTCTCTGCCTCACTCCCCTATCTCAAATGAACCATAATAAAACTTTTTTTTAGTCCAGTCCACTGGGGTTTTAGAACAATGAATCTGATAGGATGTGTCTAACACACTTTGATCTCTATGGGGAAAGTTGCCATAAAAATAAAGACATTGTTGTTATTATTCTAATTGAGTTATTTGCAAATGGATCTTCTTGATGGAACCCAGCCCTCAGATATAGAAAAGAAAATTCTGCCAGCCCTCTAGGGTACAATTGCCTCATGGCAATTATACCCATAACCACATTTCCTTATTACTGTTATAAAAGACTATGGTTCAAGGGGAGGCAAAAAGGAAGTTTAAGAAAAAATATGCTGTTTCTTTTCAATGGAAGATGCTGAAGTTGCAAATGTGGAACTCAAGGCTGTAGGTAAACTTTGACAGAACATGTGTTCCAAATTAGTATAGTGTTTGCTAGTCATGTCAGAAAGTCAGAGGTGTCCCTGAGGCTGCAGCTTTCCAGCAAATTTTGGAAATAATTTTTTTAAAAACATGGCAAAATTACAAAGCTAATTTGGGACCAATTCTATGAATGCTACAAAACAAAGACAAAAAAGGTTCACTGCTATACCATTGTTACCACAAAGAGAGCATATCACGAGGTACCAAAGGCATGAAGGAAAATTAAACTGAGCTTAAGTAGAAAGTGCTATGAACAATCTTACACGAAAGGCCAAAAGGGAATATTGGGGCTTGGCTGAACTTTCCTTGAGTCTACAGGCCGAACATAAAGCGTCCCTATATTAAACACCAACAGCCATGAGAATTAGCGGATGGCTCAGTTTTAGTCACATTAAGAGCTCCATATTCCTCAAATGGAACTGTTTCAGGTAAAGATTAAAATAGTTTTGCCTTATGAAATATTACAGACATGAAACTTGCCTTTCATAGTAGATATCACTAGGCCTACCACACCACACATCTCCAGGGAGCCTCATATACAGCTGGGCTACAGAGAGGAAGCCTTCCAGAGGTATTAAGTACACAACCTGTGGTGGCCTGATGTGTCATGGAAAAATCCCTATAAAAAATCTTAAAATTTAGGGTTTAAATCAGGGACAATTATTTGGATTAAGTTTCTTGTATTATTAGCTTTTTAAAAAAATTTTTTAATCTTCTGAAAAGTTTATTGTTCTTGTTGGTTTGCATACAATCTAAAGATTCCAATTAATCACTAGATCTCCAAAATGATCAAGGGTTTAAATCAGGGACAATTATTTGGATTAAGTTTCTTGTATTATTAGCTTTTTAAAAAAAATTTTTAATCTTCTGAAAAGTTTATTGTTCTTGTTGGTTTGCATACAATCTAAAGATTCCAATTAATCACTAGATCTCCAAAATGATCAACTGAAGGAGACATGTGGGACAATTTGCTGTATCATGACAACAGATGCTACTTGCCAAAAATGTCATTTTGCAATCAGAGACACACTCAGTCCATAAATTTTAGTGAGCATCTGAATCATTCAAGATACTTGTTAAAAATTCATAATCCTTGATTTCAATGACGGCAAGTCATACAGCAAAATGCTGGGGCCAAGAAAGTGACACTTTCACCAGGCACCCAGGTAACTCTTGTACGTTGTTCTCAGACCGTGAACAAGGGACTTGGCTGTTGATGCTTACTCATAGACACCAGACTGGAAAGCAAAAAGTAGTACACGACTATAGAGTCCTAAAAAAACAAACAAACAAAAATGCAGTCCTTAAGCCAAAACCAATCTCCACTTCTCTCCCTCTCCCTGCCATGTGATGCACCAGCAGGCAGCTTCGGCCAAAAATCACATGTGCATAGGGAATCCTAAAAAGCAACTAAATCCAAATCCACATTGAACCATTCTGAACTCTATCACACTTCACAGAGCTTTAAATAGAATTCTACTAGAAACATCATACCCTGACTGGCCAAGGGATTCTCTGGGATCTGTTGCTTTATCCAAGTGATCCAAAGTGATCCCAGGTTCCACTCTGCATGTTCAGTTGTAGAGTTTTCTCCAAGTCGAACACAGAAGAATTAAAAAGAAAACACAAATATTGGCATAGGTGACTTGAGGTTACTTGACCTTTCTGAAGGAAGATTTTTGGCAACGATATCCTGGCAGCTCCCTGGAAGGCAAGGCCAGGATACAAAGAGGAAGACAGGAAGCCGGGAGCTGGCCATGTGTCCTTGGCAGGCCGCAGTGCGGCAGGGTGAACCACCTCGTCCCTGCCAAACCAGAAACAGTGGGGAAAGCCCAACTAATTGGCAAGTCACAGCCGGCTACAGTGTACATCCTCCACATTAAGTGCCTGATAAAGTTAAATGGTATGCCAGACCCTAATCTACTTAAACAGGATACTCCTTTACTTTCGGAAGCTTAATTTGCCTGTTTGTGTTTCCTTGAGGAAGTGGTAAGGCAGCATCTTAGGATGGTAAGGGCTGGAGAGATTTAAAAAAACAAAAAACAAAAAGTGAAGATGTACCAGAGGCTCATTATGCCTACAGACATTTTGCTTTTTGAAAGGGCCATATATGTTTGTGCTTTTGATTAACTAACAAGCCTTCCATTTGCTCTTGCTCATTCATTGTCATTCAAAGGAAACTCCCAAGTTAACACTGCACATTGATATGAACTTCAGTCCATTTGGAGGCTCCAGGCTTTAAAAAAATTCACAAAATGCTTTAAGATACCCAAGGAAACTGCAGAGCTGTACCAGATTCCAGCCGGCTATTGTTTTTACTTACACGTTAGTTGGCTCAATCATGTTTGCTAATGTAATTCTGTATGTACTAGCATCATATCACCACTTTCTGAGTCTTTTGCTGCTAAAATGGTGAATCACACAGGGAGAGGGAGAACAGAGGGGATTGTGCAAATAAATTGCTCCTCACTGCTGCTGCTAACAGGATGAATTCAGGGAGCTGGGACCTGGAGCATAATTTTCCCCCAGGGGAATGTCTGAAGGCTTGGTAAGAGCAATTAAAGGGGCGTGCTGAGTGGTTGGGCACATTTCCTTTTATTTTCTGTGAAATTGTTCATGCCTTTTCCAAACTCACACCAAAATTTCAAAGTGTCTTCTGCTTCTTTAAATATAGTAGCTGATGGTAAAATTAGATGGAGAAGAAAATGCAAATTTCCTCCTCAGAATTGGGAGATGAGAGAGATTACAAATAAACATAATTCAATGTTTTCTGCCAAGAAAACCTTTCTGATTAAGGTCCATAGAATACTTATCATTGAAGCAGCCCAGGACCCCAGTGTGATTGAACCTGTTTCTGTGAAATTACAATGAGGAGTGAAATGCAAGACCAAAATTAAATACTCTGATCACCATCTAAAATGAGAAAATGATAATCCTCATGCCTAACTAGCTCTGAGTCGATAAGACTAGGTGTGTGTCTTAACTCCAAAAGTACTGTTTCTATAGGCCACAACTTGCCTTGACCTTCCCAGACTCTCATTGCCCTGACACCAAGTATCCTTAACTTTTTGAAATTCTCCTCCCCTTTCCTTGTAGGACACCACTCCTTTTTAGTTAAGCCTCCCAGGGGGCTTCTTTCCAATCTTGATGGCTATCTCCTCCTTCTCTTCTGTTGGGTCCTTAAATGTTGGTGATCCCTAAGACAACCCATCCAACTGACCAACCTTCTTGTCTTTGTATGCTCCCCTTGAGTAAGTTCAAGCAGCTCCATGTTTATAAATATTACCCATTTTTGGAGTACTCCAAATCTCCATATCTAGCCCTAACCTCTCATTTTAACTGCAAAATCACTCAATGTTGCTAATGCACAGCCTCTGCACATTCACACTCCCCAACTCCCCCACTGCAATCCATATCTCAATTAATGGCATTTATATCCACTCAGTTTCCCAAGCTGAAAACACATGCATTCGCTCTCTGTAAAGCCTCACATTCAGTTGTCAGCCCAGACTCTTCCTTTCAAGCCCGTTTCCTCATCTCCACTCCAGCTGCTGCTAAATCCCTTATTGAGCCTTCATGTCTCTTACTTGACAATAGCCTCAGACTTCTAAGGCCATTATGATTCATTCTTCACACTGTTACCAGACTCCATCCTCTGCACAGCCACCCACCAGAAATCACATCTCAAAACACTTTGACGGCTCTCTATTGCCTAGAACAATCTACAACCTCCCTAGTACAGCATTCAAGACTCTTCATAATCTGGCCCTAGCTTAGACTCATTTCTCACATAAACCATCACCTTTTACCCTCCTCACACCTTGTCCAGTGTTTCAACACGTGTCTTAAAATTCCTAGCATATGCTATGCAGTTGCAGGTCTTAAGCCTTTGTTCATACAGTTTCTATTCCTTAGAATATCCATTTTTTGATGCTAGACAAGCTCCTAATTCATCTTTCAAGGTCCTTAAATTTCATCTATCTGTTAAATCCTTCCTAGACCTTCCCCACCTAATGAGGCTGCCCCTCGGGGCCCACATCACCTTACTCATACCTCCAATATAGGACTTTAACACTGTATTATGATTGATTGTTTATAAGCTGCTTCCCTCCAAGATTGTGACCTTCTGTATCCCACCTTACCTTGCATAATTTGGGGAATCTATTTAAACTGCATTAAGAATGTTATCTTGGATTTACTATTTATGGAGAAACTGAGACAAAGAGCATTAATTCCCCAGAAAAAGACAAAACATTCTAAAAGGAAGGACTATAATGAGCTGCCAGTTTAAACAGGTAATTTAAGTATTTTGATCCTGGTGTGTACTTATGACGTTTATCCATTTGTTTATAAAAAAAAGAGTTGAATGCCTGCAACATTCCATATGTATCATCCCTGGAACTCAGTCTACAATAGTGAATAAAACATGACTTGTTCCTGTCTTCCTGCAGCTCACAGTTTACTCTGCACTATGTTTACTTTCATTCACTTGCTAACAGTAAAATGGGCTCTGATTAAAATTTACAAATAAGAGGGCCAGCCCGTGGCTCACTTGGGAGAGTGTGCTGCTGATAACACCAAGGCCACAGGTTCAGATCCCTATAGAGGGATGGCCAGTTCGCTCACTTGGGAGAGCATGGTGCTGACAACACCAAGTCGAGGGTTAAGATTCCCTTACCGCTCATCTTTAAAAAAAAAAATTTTTTTTTTACAAATAAGTAGAATCCATGATTACATTTTGAAAATAAAATTGACATTTTTCACATACACACATATACATGTACACAAATATTTAGTAGTGAGAGACTCAAACTTCTTTGTTTAATTTTTGTTCTAACAACTAAAACATCTGAGAGACAAAAAGCCACAGACTACAAATGCACTGTTTAGCTGTGATAAGCAGAATGCGTAAAGGTGAGATGATGGCAAAAAAGCTATATAGCAGCATAACAAAATGAGGCTTTCAAGTAATGAGACCACAGATTTAACATTTTCTGACTTCTACTGTCTTTCAGGATAACTGAAAGGGATCTACTGACTAGCTTGGGAGCTGAAGAGTCACTTTTTCAGATTAAAAATTACTTTGTGGTCACACCTCATTATAGAATGGTGTTGGAGCCAGACGAAATGAAGAACTCAAAGAGTCTTGAGAAGCTGGGCAGTTAGCTCAGTTAGTTACAGTGTTATAACACCAAGGCCAACTGTTCAGACCCTTGTACCAACCAGACACCAAAAAAAAAGAAAAAAGAAAAGAAAAGATCGTAAGAATTGGTATTCTGTTACTTAAATCCAGCCTCAGGAAAAAGGAGAGGGGAAAAAAAGCTAATTTTAAAAAATAATAGCCAAGGCAAAGTTTCTAAATAGAAAGACATGAAAATACGAGTTGCAAATCTTTTTTGTCTTTTAAAAAACTATCCATATGTTCGGCATTTATATGGCTTTTTCTAATTTATCTGAGAAATATGTAAGCAAATCTATGCAAAGAGATATCACAAATTGTAACATCCTATTCCTTACGGGAAAAAAAAAAAAATTCCTCTTTACAATGTCAATTAAAACCAAATTTAGCTTTAAAATTCCATGACCTCTACCATTTTTTAGGTTAGCTGAAAAGGATCTATTGACTTGCATTGTGAGCTGAACAGTTGAATGCTACTTTAGATAGAAAATAATTTCTCTCACTCTATAAGAATAATTATCACGGCGATCACACAATTATTATAATTATATCTGTGAGAACTGTTATTGGGAATTTATCTCTGAAACAGTCTCATGTATTGCAGGGGACATTTATCTTTTTTAATGATCACCAACACAAGTGTCTTTTTGTAGCTATATAAATGATTGTACCTCTTTCTATTAATATCTTCTTACATGCTTTAGAAGCCAGAGAAGACAACCCTCACGTTTTTCCCCCTAAGTGACTGTTTCAGTGAAACCAGGCCTGTGGAATTTTTTGAGACAGAAAGCTACCCTTGCCCTTCATGGCAACGTAACATTCACAGTGTGCTTTCCTAAATAGATGGAACCCCACCCCCACCCCCACCCCGCGAAAGCCCCTCAAATCTGTGTTTCATAAACCGTCCTCTAAGAGAAGTAGCAATAAAGTTTATTACAGACCTAAAGTATCTGCATAAACCCGGTTAATTGAAAAGTGGGTGGAGAAGGCTGCCAAATTAAATGTTTACATTAGCACAGCTGTATTGTAAAAACATTCTGCCCCCTGTGCTTTGTAATTATAAGATATTTCTGGACTGTGTATCTCTACAAAGTTTATCTCCACTGCCAAGAGTGTCTTGGCACGGAGCGGCTGCAGCTTTTGGCAGCCAGGAGCTCTCTGCGCGGGCAGGATCTAAAATGGCTGCCAAGGCCTCCTGAAATGTCGCCGGCCTAGGCCCGCCTCGCCAAGGGCAGAGGCCAACCCTGCTACCCGGGCGGGTCTAAAGTCTGTCTCGAATGGAGCCAAAAAGTGTTTCCCACATAAATAAGGGTTGGTACAACAACTTTTTTTTCTTTTTAACTGTTTGAAAAACTAACTACAGAGCAATATTGGAATACTACAAATTAGAAAAAGGTGACATGGGGTCTTTCATGAAATTCTGCTCACCTCAACATTTCAGTCACATACATGCCCACAATGCTTTATGCTAATTAAAGAAACTCACTCAATTTTGTGGAAAAAGGTAAAATAAAAAAACTCCTGAACATACTAAAACATACTATAGAAAAGCGTAAGCAAAGCCAACATTTTCCCATTTGCGATGGCCTAAGTTTAACATGGACTTAAAGTCTCCATCAAAGCATATACGTATGCAAAATAAAAACAAACAGATTTTTTAAATGTGTTTCCTTCTCATCCTTTAAAAGGCTATGCTTCTCTTACATCATTAAAATAACATTAACCCTTCTTTTTCATACCCTTCTATGGCAAACACCTCAAAATTCAAGGAATTAACTATGTCCGTGGCAGAAAAACCAGCTAACTGAGAAAACTGAGATCAAATCCATAGTCTTTGCAAGTTCCAAAAGCTGATCAAAAGTGTGACAAAAATGAAGGAAGGAAGGGAGAGAGGGAAGCAAGAAGAGAGGAAAGAAAGGAGGGAGGGAGAAAAGGTCTGCTGGAACTGAAGACATACTGATTTATTTAGAGTAGGAATATAAAAAAACATTTGAAGAATAAAAAGGAACAATAAAGGAAAAATGCTTCTTAAGTACACCTACATCTTACAAGATATGTATTGTCTGTGTCCTTTTTCCCCCCTATTAACTTAAACCCCAGCTAAAATGCTGTGTCCACAGTTGCCAAATATTGCATAATGAGTCACTGAATTTTTCTCTTTTAGGGTGTTTCACAAGTTTAAGCTCAGGTTGAGAGACACATTAGTCCTGGTGTACTATCCCATAATCATTATTGGCAGTGATTACTGTTTGGTAATTCTAAGCTTCGACTGAATCCAACATTCTTTTCTCTGCCGAGAGATAATTCAGAGGTGAAAGATGAATTCCATAATGCTGACACAGACAGGTAGCAGTCATTACATTCACAGTGTTTATTCACTAAATGCCCAGTCTTTCTAGCTTTAATTATATGTCCACATGCTCAGCACGGCCATACCAATCACTTTTATTTAGTTTTTTAAAACTCCCATCATAACAAAGAAAGTCAAATATCTGTTTAACACTACATTTTGAATACTGTGTATTCTTCAGTATTCACCTGGAAAAAAAAAATACAGACACATACACTTTCCCTGGCCTTCTTACAGCAGAATAATTTCTCACCATTATTATGATTCTGCATAAAAGATATTTAGGGACTTTTAGCCTTTGTTTAATTAGTTATCAGAAAGTTCAAAGTAACAGAGTTGTATAACAATGGGTCACTTAACAGACAGGTGAACCAAAGGTGGTGTGTTCAAAATATATCTCTAGTTCACTGATAAGTTACTAACATTCTTAAAACTTGAACTAATTATCTTTACTTTCATGAGATTTTATGGTCTGATACTGCTAACTTGTTACTTTTTTCTTCTTTAACAGTTCCCAAATTCTAAAATAAAAATCTGCTCAACAAACATTCAATAAATGTTGACTGATCACTTACTATATGCAAAGAGACCTGTGCTATTATATACAGAGCTATGAGATTAAGACAACATGCTTTACAAAAACAGTAAGAGATAGTTTCAGATTTTGCTTGTTTCTTGTTTCCATCATTTTTGGTACATATTGCCAAGTGGGTATACTTTGTATCCCCAAGCAGCATACACGTTTCTGGAAATCATACTCTTTATGTCTTACTGAGTGCACAAGACAGGGCAGTGCATGTAAAATTGGTACCTACAGCTGAAAGGATAAATGGAGATTAGTTATGTAAAGCTCCAGTGTTCCACACATTGTATATCCTTAAACTGTTAGCTTATCTTCCTCTTCATCAGCAAATGTCTTGTGGATGAACAGTAATAAAATAATAGTAAGGTTAACAGACATTGAGCATTTGTTTACATGTCCAAAACTAGTCTGGATACTATACGTAGATTTCATCCTCACTATGACATTATAGGACGGTAATATCATTATCCCTATTTTCAGATGAGAAAACTTGCCCGAGGCTATTCAGCTAACAATTGAAAAGCCCAGGAATTAAACCCAAGCCAATCTGACTCCAGAGTCCAATTTAAATTACTGTCTTCCTAAATTAGAGGTGTCACCACTAGACTGAAAAATAAATGCAGTCCAGGTAGAGGTTTGACCTCTACAATTAATTGCAGGGTTCTTTGGTCAATTTTCCTAATTTCTGACAAATAACTTCTCAATTTTCCCAGCTGGTGGAAGCTCCGTTGAATGGAGGCTGCTGACTGTAGTGAGTTTATGTTGTGGTTTGTTAAATGTGCACAAACTGGGAGAAGGATGAGACCAGAAAACCCCTTTTGCCCAGAGCATGCCACAAATTGAGGACTAAGTCAGTGCTCTCCGCTGACAGGCAAAAGGCCAGCTCGGCATGAGCAGCTCAGCACAGTGATAACATGTGAACACCAGACACCATATTCAAAGCCATCACCCTCTTCCTTCCCCACAAACCCCCTAATCTCCCACCAAAGTCCTGAAACTTCACCACAGGATCAAGCAATCCCCCTCTAAGCCAAATCTTGCAAATGACAGTCTTATTTCTCCCATGTGCCCTTTTTCACGTGACTGTTACTACAGTCTTAGCTGTACATAACTGGGGTTCAAGGTCTGATCATTTTTTTACAGAGACAACATGGCTACAGAGGAGAGATGGCTTCCACTACACGTGAAAGACACATCCACTAACATGATTTTTACCACCTCCTCGTAAATGAGACTCAAAGAAACGGTACAAGGTCAAAGTGTTTCCTCACTTCAATTAGGTAGTTCGCTTCAACACAGAGCACAGCACTATCGAATTCACAGGGCCAAGTGCCTCTGCATGACAACTCAACTTGAAAGATGGCAGGCAGCACACAATGTTCGAAATCTAAATTGGAAGATTACTTCCCTAAAGAGCTTTATACCCCAAAAGTCACTTAAAAACTATCTTTCAACTTTCATTCTCATATTTATAACCTGATTTTAATGACCTCAAGGTAGGCCATTTTTAAAACTCAAGACAAGTTCTGACTCATCTACACAACAAAGTGATACACTGTGTTAATAGGAGACTGAGAGAGTAAACTGGTATGTGTTAAATTTAATGGCTGTTCAGATTTTCATTTCAATTGGCATCCATTCCAACATCAACGTTAAACTGTCCAAAAATATAAATTATACTTATTTCCAAATTTGTTAATCAAGAAAATTGAATTATTCCTGTTTCTATCAGAGGCAAAATCATAGATGACTTTATACCTCAAAGATGCTTATATGAATTAAGATCAAATTCATGAAAACAGTCGTGGCTTAAACTTTTGTTTTACTTCTTTGGAAGTGTGATGTATTCATTCTCCTGATATTTTTATTTATCAGAGCTTTTCGTTTTTGTTTTTGTTTTTAATGACTCTTCACAAGTACTTTTGACAAAGTGGTATAAAATTTCCCCATTTTAAACTTTTGTTTTACTTCTTTGGAAGTGTGATGTATTCATTCTCCTGATATTTTTATTTACCAGAGCTTTTCGTTTTTGTTTTTGTTTTTAATGACTCTTCACAAGTACTTTTGACAAAGTGGTATAAAATTTCCCCATTCCAATAATTATAATATAAAAATCATTTTGCAAAGAAATACCCTGGAAGGTTTTCTCTTTTTTAGGTACCGGGGGTTATTTTCAAAAACTGAAGACCATTCAGTGTTTTGAAGGAGTATAGTATTCTACTGGGGGAACAAAGTACACATTCCAAAAGATGCAAAAATATTAATCTTTTCTCAAATAGCTATAGCATTAAATTCATCTGGACCCGTTTTATTTAGTTTACGTATGATACAATTTCTGTCATCATTCCTTCCTTGCAACACTCTACCCCAAGAGAAAAGAAGAAAAAATCAGAGGTGAAAGAATAAAATTTCACAAAAATAAAAATGAAATATTTTCTGATAACTGGCATCTTAGAACAGAGTAGACAGGCAAAATTTTTTAATGTTGTCCCTCTAAAATCACTTTCCCACATGACCTACAGCAAAATTATGTTGCCTCTATCTTATGAATAATCAATACATCATAGACCAGCATTATAAGATATATAATGAGAAAGTGCTACAGATTAAAACTTGATTTTTAACATAAAATTTTTTTAAGAATCCACTTTTACCACTTGCGTATGTTCTTTTCGTTATTAAATAATTACTCAT
The DNA here is from genome assembly GCF_000696425.1 of Galeopterus variegatus. NCBI lineage: Eukaryota > Metazoa > Chordata > Mammalia > Dermoptera > Cynocephalidae > Galeopterus > Galeopterus variegatus. The sequence continues at coordinate 127,847 of NW_007727951.1, read as the reverse complement.
TTCAAATGCTAAGCTGGTGTTTCTTTAAACAATGCCTATGGCATTGCACTGCTGATAACTTCAGGTTTTGGAAGGAAAAGGATCACAATTGATCGGCAAATGTGATGACGAGCACTGATGAAGGCTCAGCATTTATTAGAAGGCAATTGCTAGAGAATGTGGTTTTAATTGTGCACACATATTTTTATTCATTAAGATGAATAACCAATAAAATCCCACACTATGGTGTCCCAGTCTCATAACACATTAATAAAGTTTCTTAAAGGTTTTGGCAGGGGGCCAGCACAGTCCATTAACTCTTTGCAAGTTGTAAAAAGAAGTAAAGTCAGTTCAGTCTGTTTTGTGGTTATGAATGAAACAGCAGGCAGCCTGTATGGAAACGTCACTTTGGATATGGTATTGGTAATGGATGCTCTGCTGCTCAATTAGAACAGTGTGGGGAGAAGTTAATGCATCATACCACAACCCAAGCCCTGATGCACTGCATAGCTAATTTAGTGAAAAGTGGAGGGAAAAGAGCAGAGGACTCCAAGTTGGGAAAATCTGTTTACTTTGCTAATAGGCTGTCACAATGCATCTGGGCAAACTTGCCCACTGTGAAACCCAAAATTATGGAATACATTTTAAGTGACTAAGACTGCTTTTCTCTGATTACTCTTTTTTCCTAATAAAAACTGTTTGCTTGGGCATCGACTTGGTGAAATCTGTACTGTAAATTTTAAAAATGTCTTTTATTTAATGTAAGAAACAAAATTCTTCTACCCTTCACACTTTTTGTTTTACACACTTAAATTGTCATAAATAATTACAACAATTGGTAGCTGTGAGTTTGTCTCTGACTTTGCCTAACAATTTGAATTGAAGTACTGTACTTCTCCCCAAAGCTTTTTACAATGCCATCTGTTCTCATTTTTCATGACACTACAAACATTTTCCTTTGGAAAAAGAATTCAGTATTTTGCTTCCTTTTCAGAATGAAAACTGGAAAACTTGAATGAAACTAAATATATAGAGAGGCATCCAAGTTGTACAAGTAAAGTAGGAAATGTAAAGGGTATTTAAAACATTTTTATCATTAAGATCTCTACCCTTTCATCTGTTCCACTATAAAGACAACGGTTCTTATATTTTAACAAGAAAAGTTTTCAAAAAAATAATTTGAAATTTTCCAATGTGGGAAAAAGAACTTAAAAAGAGATTAAACCCCTTGAGTTTGAGAATAACAAAAATTCAAAATTGCTTTACAAATTGTTTTTGGCATTTAATAACAAAAATTCAAAATTGCTTTACAAATTGTTTTTGGCATTTAGGTTATGAAAAAATACACTAAAATGTGAGCACACGTGTGCATGCACACACACACACACACTCAGTCTCCTTTAATCCTCAACCAAATATGAGGCGTTAGGTTATGAAAAAATACACTAAAATGTGAGCACACGTGTGCATGCACACACACACACACACACACACACACACAGTCTCCTTTAATCCTCAACCAAATATGAGGCGCATCGTTAGTTATTTCTGACTGTTAAAACCACAAATTGGCTGTAATAATCTGTCACTTCATATGAGGCCAAAAAATAAAATTTCAAGCAGAAGAGATGATTACAATAAGAATAGTAGAAAACATCACTCATTATTTTAATTTTGTTTTGTTTAAATTTATACTAGAAAAAAATAGGAAGAATATTTTTAACTTTCAAATGTGTTTTTAACTGAGTCCTAAAAAATTTACCATTTCAAATTTCATTTGAGTCAGTCTTAATATGTATCAAAATAGCTGCCTCTCTTGTATACTGCAGATTTTCTGAGAAGTTATTCACCTTTGATTAAATGAAACTAAAGGAAAGCCTAGTAAACAGGTGGAAATTGTATTGAAATTGTGCATCTTTGTGTACATGAACATTTTGTCTCTGTCTGGACTGAAAGTCAGACATTCAAAATTATTCCCTAAAAATTTAGAGTTACATGCGTATATTTCAACCATGTTAAGAATCACTGCAACCTGAAAAAGACCCAGATAAAACTAATGTTTCATTTACAAACAAAACTGCCCTCAGCTTAATGCCCACAATATTGTATTCAAAAATAATTGTTCTGTGTGTTTACCTGTGTCATGTTTTCAACCTGGAACTAGAATTAAATTAGAAAACTGCATTCAAAAAGTGACATAGATTCAGATATGAATGGATCTGGGAGGTTTCTTACAAGAAATACATTTTATTTTCTAGATCAATACTATGAAACAGAATAGCAATGCACAGAAACATAGGATATAGGCGAGTTATAGGTTGAGTCTATGCTGGTTAGGAAATAAGATAAAAAGTAATCCTAGTGACATGAAAACGAAAGCATTGTAGAAAATAGAGAAAAGTTTTGACCACCCATTTTCTACCTTAAAAAAATATATTAGTCTAGTAGTTACTCAAGGCAAGGACCTGGACAAACTACGATTTGAGTTCAGAAGACAGAATGCAAAGGCAGGTCATGATGGAGCTCTAGGGAGCTGGTGATGAAGGTAAAGAATAAAAGTTTACTCATTCGTAACAGATCACGCTATCCACCCTGCACGCTTATCCTGAGGTTCCTCCCACCTCCCATGCCTCCCCGGTTGGCAGGCACCCTACATCAGCCCTCTCCTGGACTCTACAATGAAATCGGAGTATGGCACATTGTTATTAAAAATGATTAAGTTGTGACATGAATATTATACTTTAAAAAAAGGAAGTACTGTTTGTGCTTCAGAAAGCTCTTCAGCATCAAGAAAGAGTTGATATTTAAAAGATTAAAGATTTTGGGAATGACCTCAACCAGAATATCCACATCAAAATAATGTACCACTGGGCTTTATTGGTAACTGCAATTTAACCTGTATTAAATGGAATATGGCCTCAGTGTTAAAGCAAATAAAATGCCATTTATTAAAGAATATGTGGCACCTCTAGAGGTAGATGGGCATTCCTTAAAAATGAACCATTCTAACACCAAAGAGGCACAAATTAATAATCCCTGAACGAGCTTAGTCT
>NW_007727951.1:115163-124042 GCF_000696425.1 Galeopterus variegatus | reverse complement strand
ACACTGAGGGTTGCGATCCGTTGCCGGACACGAAAAAAAAAGACAAAAAAAAAAAAAAAAGATTAAAGATTTAAAGAATGACCTCAACCAGAATATCCACATCAAAATAATGTACCACTGGGCTTTATTGGTAACTGCAATTTAACCTGTATTAAATGGAATATGGCCTCAGTGTTAAAGCAAATAAAATGCCATTTATTAAAGAATATGTGGCACCTCTAGAGGTAGATGGGCATTCCTTAAAAATGAACCATTCTAACACCAAAGAGGCACAAATTAATAATCCCTGAACGAGCTTAGTCTGTGGCTATGAGAAATGTGTATGGTGTGCTTAAACGGACAAACCAAGACTCATATTAATAAACAGTATGTTTACCTCTAAATGATGAAAGCAACACTACTCCAACTCATTTTAAGGTTTGATGAGTCATAAAAATGAACCATTCTAACACCAAAGAGGCACAAATTAATAATCCCTGAACGAGCTTAGTCTATGGCTATGAGAAATGTGTATGGTGTGCTTAAACGGACAAACCAAGACTCATATTAATAACCAGTATGTTTACCTCTAAATGATGAAAGCAACACTACTCCAACTCATTTTAAGGTTTGATGAGTCATGTAAACAACTCATTGACTTAATTTTGCTTAGAAATTATTCATACACTTTTGTTGCTGTTCTGGAAGGTTATATAAATAATTATGTACTCATTTAATTCTTAAATTGAATCATTTCGAAGAACAAAATTAAAAATATTAAAGTACAGTGTGCCACCTCACAATGGGTTGGTTCAACCCTACTAACATAAGAATTAAGATGAGGTTAGAAGGCAAATAACTAGCTAAGATTCAGTCCAAAATACAGGATTGGGAATTTCAAATCAAAATTTTCCATATTGTTTAAATAGGTTTCCCACTGAATAAAAATGTGAATAATTTAGAAAGCTATCTCAAAAGTTCTGTAACTCTCTGAACAAAAACACATTTTACAAAGTCTACACTTAATGTTTCACACAATACATGATAATTAATGTTTACTAGATGGTTGGACTTCCATTTTGATTATATGATAAAAATAATATCACTCACATTTATACTACTTTACAACTGACAAAACACTTTCACATAAGCCACGCCACCTCATCCTAACAACCATGTGAGGTAGGTATCATTATCCCCATTTCATAGATAAGGAAAATGAGACTCGAAGAGATTAAATGTTTTACCCAAGGTCACAGCTCTAGTAAATCTACTGCTTAGAGAATAATTAGCTTAAGTTAAGATAACAATTACTTCCTTCTTCCCCATTCCTGTCTCAGAGACACACACATCACACATATGAAATATGATATAACCAAAAACTATATACCAGTCATTGGTATGCATTACATTATGTTCCTATTTCCATGTGTACTTTTGAAAGCACTGTTTTTTAAAGGTAATATAGCATGTAATTACATCGTCCTTTCAAAAATGCTATGATTATTTTCTCACTGCCTGGGAAGTTTCCATGGCAGAAAGACTGGGCACAGTCAGGAGACTGGTGTCTTAATTATCATCCACCACTAACTTGATCTTTGGGAAGTTACTTATTGGCCCAGGCCCTCAGGTTCTTCATTAATAAATAAAGGATTTATAACAAATGCTAAGTTTTGCCCTCCATCCATTCTCCACAGCACTGGTTCTCAAACTTTAATAGGTATGAGAATCAACAGAAGAGCTTGTTTGGACAGAGTTTCTGCCCCATCCTCAGACACCTGATTTAATACGTCAGGATAGGCTCCATGAATCTGCATTTCTAAGAAGCTCACAGGCAATGCCAATGCTGCTGGTCTGGTCTGGGGACCATGCCTGAGAACTTCTGCCATACAGTAACAGAGGAAACACTTCAGTAAAATGTAAATATGACCATGCTACCTTCCTGAAGCTTTCGATGGCTCCCTCCATAGTCCTTAGTGTAAAGTCCAAAGTGCTTAATGAATAACAGTACATAGGCATCCAGGTCTCTACCCAGACTTGTCCCCCAAGATCCCTCTTAGGGCCACCTCTTCCAAGAAGCTTTTCGGATGCTGCAGGACATTAATCTGGTTTTTGTGCCCCTCTTCTGTGCTCTGGTAAGAAAAGGTGGTTCTCTCTGTCCTTACACTTTAAGGAACTACAACCACATGCCTACCTGTCTATGCTCTCCACACCCCAGAAGTAGTTTACAAATGCACCCCCACACACTGCCATTTCTAGGCATTCAAAGGAGAAGTGTTCCCTGATGCCACTCCAGTCTATGCATCAGCTCTCCAGCCACATTTCAAATGTACCTAGCAGAGCCCTCCTCTACCCTTCTCTATTACGCCACACTCCACCTCCCCCAAGTAGGCCACAAACTAGCCCACCATAAATCCCCCTTCCTTAAAAAGGGGCAAAGATAAGGAACACCCAAAGAGGGAAAATGCACCTGCTTGAACACATCCCTGCATAAGCTTTGGAGCCTCCCCTTCTCCTCCACTAGCCTGCTCCACTCCTCACAGGGCTGCACATTCTCAAGGATCTCAGAGCACACAGGGCTTGCTTCATGGGCGTGGACCTGTGCAGCTGTGCAGGGCCCCCACACAGAGGCCCCATGCTTGGTTTAATGCTCTGCTGTGGCCAACTTCAAGTTATTGTGAACAAGAGGCCCCACACCCTGGGTAGCCAGTCTTGAAGGTACATTCTGGAGCTGGATACATCTCAGCTTTTGAGCAAGCGTACATTACCACCTACCATGTTCACCTAAGCCACCTCAGCAGGCGTAGCTCCCAGCACCCTAATATAAAAGTCCCCATGAAAAGTTTAGAATTCCAGACTAAAAGCTTTCTTCTAAGAACTTGCCATACTTCCTTCTTTCAGAAAACAAAAAAAAATATATTACTGATTACATCTTTCTTTTTAAATTGAGTACCAGGAAACTTTTGTGCATCTGATGCTTATAAATCTAGCAGACATTTTTGAACTTTATAGCCTATAAATTGCACTATGTTTCCATGTTTAGATTTGCCACTTCTGTTTCCTTGGTCCTGATTCTCTTTTCCATTTGAAATGTATCCTTATTTTACTGCATATGAATGTCCTACTTAGAGCTGCTTATTCAGCAGCTGCAGCACACACAGGAAGGAGGCACACACTGTGAAGATTGTCATTCTACACAATTTGAATTTAAAGAGATCCTACTATGTAAAATAGGTACATACATATACATACGTATGCTTACATGCCCATTAAGAAAATGTGGAAACAGAAAAAATTTAGGCTTAGGAGTAAGGGCCAGAGGAGAAACGGGGAAAGAAGAGATTTACTTTTTACTTTTACCTGTTTGTAATATTTAATTATTTTCTGTAAATGTATTACTTTTAATTTTTCAAAGTAAATAGCTAGGTAAAAGTAATCGTATATCAAGCTCATTAATTGTGTGCTTACTAGAGCAAGAACTAGAAAAATAATGCCTAAGCAGCCTTAATCTCCAAAGACTCCAACTTTCACATTGGTTTCTCATAGACTGTCTAGGATATTTGGAACAGGAAAAAAAAAAGAGCAGTACTTAGAACAAGGAGCTTAAAAACTATAACCTCTCGTATACATTTAATGGTGTTAGAAGAGATAAACATCTGCATATACTAGTTGAAGACTATTGAAGACTAAATGATTGATCGAAGTTAACAAGTAAGGGTTTGAGTAATTTGGGGTAAAAAATGTCAGAAAACAAATGTGTAAAAAGTTATATTGCCCTGAGAATTCCTGCTTATTCTAAACTTAAAATGCATCCTGATTCTATTGCAAAATAAAAATAAATAAATAAAAGTATATCATCAAAAAGTCATAAGAAAAGTATTAGAAATTGTTACTTAAAATATTATCAGATAATATACAAAGATTATTCTCAAAAAGTCAGATAAAGATGCATTTGTTAAAGGTGTTTTTTTTTTCTGGATGATGTACTGAGAATGGTCTAACTTCCTATGTCATGCAAAACTTCCAATGTGATATTCCAACTGTACGGCAGAAAGCAAATATTAGTTTTGTTATCAAACTTTAACCAAAAAAATTTAAGCAAAATTTAACAAAAAATATTCAACTAACTTGTCCATTCACTTGCTTTGGAACTTGGATAAATGACCCAACGTCTCAGAATTTCTTTCTTCTTCTTTTAAAAGACAGACAGTAATCTCTGCCAAGCAGAACTGCACTGAGAATTAATTGAGATACTTTATGTAAATTCCCAACCCAGTACCTTGTTCATGGTGGGTGTGCAATAAATAGTAGGTATTATCATCACTCTTACTTATGATGATAAAGCTGGCACATTTTCAATTCTATTGCACACAGCAGAATGCAAATTTAGTCAAAAATAATGTTCAATACTAAAAACAACACAGACTTTGTCTTATTAAGAAAAGATAGGGCGGTAACGACTACCTGAGAAACTAATAGCTGCTGGTCAAGATTTTTTCTTTTTGCACTTTTCTAAAATAAATTTCAATGAATAATAAAAGATCTAAATAATTTTAATAATCATTTGCCAAAAAATAAAAATCAGCAAGCAAGCTGGGCCTATGCTACGGGGAAGGTATGCACTAACATGGCGGCATATACAAGTTTATCAAGTCATCTTTCCAACTCCATTAAGTCCCTGTGAGGATGAGGTGGGAACTAACGAAGCTCAGGTGTGAGAAAGGCCAGAAGCAGGCGACAGGTGGGCCCTGCTGAGGTTTGTCTGTATCCACAGGTGAAAATGAAGGGTGGGTGGGTGGGTGGGTGGGTGTGAGAGAGAGACAGACAGAGCTGACAAAGGGGTAAGCCCTGCAAGAAAGGGTAAAAATCAGAAGAGAGGTGCTGTGTCCTCCAAACGGCTCATGTCACCACAATCACAACACACAGGTCAGGCCTACATAACAGCCACTTCAAGTCCATCATCCTCATGGGACACTCATGTCTATGCTTAATTTGCCAAAACTGCTTTCAGCGACATGCTAAAAGAAATGAAAACAAGTATATGTTTCCAGTAAAATCTGCATCAGACAAGCCTGCAACTAAAAGCCCTTTCATACAGAATACCCTTCATATTGAAAACCCTGAAAACTAGAACTGTACCCAACCATCTTCTAAAATATTGCCATAGCAGCATTAGTAAATAATGAGTAATGTTTGGACCATGTCTATTAGGTAGAAATTAATAAAACAAAGTGGAAAATACATGAAATGACTAATATTTGAATTCATAAGAATATTATGCCCAAAAGCCATATTCTTTGTACTAAGTTGACCATTTTGACCAATCTCCTGATGTTATTCAAAGGAAAAATAGTATTAATTTCCAAAGCTTCCAGGCAATAACTTTTTCCCAGGTTATATCTTTTATATATGCTATATTCAACTTACACTAACTCCTATTTAAAACAGATAGAAATTAAATTAGATTGTCTTACAAATTATTTCTGGAGTAGGCATGATCAACCAAAGATAAGATATAAATTATCTAATTATTTAAAAATGCTAGGAGATATAGTCATCAAATTCTTTTCTGAACAGTCATATTGCTAATTATCTCATTTAAGATATGATTTCACCATGTCAATATTTATTTATTTGTTTATACTGTTTCATTCCCCCAAAAGATTTGAGAAATGCTTACGAAAATACACACAACACTGAGATAAAACAAATAGCAGAGTCAATCTGCATGAAGAGAAAACTAAAGCAAGAAAATAAAATATAAATGGGTAGTGATAGGACACAAAAATGTAAGCCTTTAGGTCCTGATACTTTGCCAGTAAGCTGTCCTTTCTGTCTCAGGCTCAGCTTCTTCTGTGTTTGCTGAGAGTTCCTATATTAATCTGTGGATCTAATGGCTCTTTTAAGGCAGGGATTGCTGAGCCTGACAAGGGAATAAAAATAATGAGGTGTGAGCTCCAAGGCAGAATTTGGAAGGCATACCTTTTCCCAAAGGAAAAATACTAAAGGAAAAGGCCAGTTGTCCAGGCAATAGGAATAAACACTATCACCCTATTGAAACCAAATATAAAATAAAATGATAACAGTTTTTAAAAGTTTAAAATTTTGTGTTTCCACAATACTTTCAAGAATCTGACTCCAAGTAACAACCTCAAAACCCAGTTTCTGTTTTCAGTGCTTTCCTAAACTACCTAAGTGTTTTTCCTCAAGTAGCACCTGATAAAACCCAGATTCCACCCACTGGCATTCTGTCCAAGCCAACGTAGCTTTAACAAGGTGCTTGAAAAAGACTTTTCATACATTAACGTGAGACTTTGAAGGTCTTGGGCAAACAGGAATGAGCTATTACGGAACTCCAAGTTGGGCTCCCAGCCTCTCAAGAAATCAATGACTACAGATGTCACTCAGCCAATCTACAGAGTTCCCTTCATTTTTTATATTTGATTTTGGTATTTGGTTTACTGGGGTTTTTAACCAAGAGCCAAAAGGATATTACTACTGCCCAGATTTGGTCGGGAGTTTGGCATCTGAAATGTGCTGTCCCTTTTCCTCATGAGCTCAAAGTGGAAATGTATTTATTTAAGGACATTGGCCTTGATCATAGCCTATGCACAGATGTCTATTAGTCTTTAGTCTTGAAAGTCCAGGTAATCTCAGTTATTGATCTACTCTCCTTCCCACTATTGCCATCATCAAAAGTACATTTACTGTATTAAGTACCTATTTGTTCATCTTGCTTTTGGAGGCACCACATAGAGTGATTTCTAAAGAAACACTTCCCGCCCTCTAAGGAAACTAAAACCATTCCTCTCTTAATCTACTGACTTTCACTGTATACCATAAAATAATTGCCTTATTCTCCCACTGCAAAAACATTTCTTAAGTGCTAATTCTTCATTACAGAGTGGCAGATAAAACTTATATAGATCACCCAGTTTGGTAGAAATTTTGATGGCGTTAGCCCTTTTTCTCTCCTAAAATGGTGCATCCTGTGGAGTTTGGCACAGCCTCTATTTCCTATCTGCCATGTTTAAAGCTTTGTTTGCTTGTCTGTTTTTTCATTCTGTGTATTTAGGACTATCAGCATTTTCAACAAGAATAGCAAATCTAAGATGTAGACAAATAATAATATCTTGATAATCATTACTGTTTATTCTCTAGATAGACACTGCTATATTATTTTCAGAGAAACTTTAATGTAGTGTCATTTTGTGGCACAAGGTTAAAAAAAAGTCAGAGTTAAAGAGATTTTTTTCCAAATAAGATGTAATTTAGGGTTACGATGTCAAAACTGTAAACCTAAAATTAAACCTACTAACTATTTTGGTTTTCAGACTCATTTACTCAAAATTACAAATGATTCTACATTTGTTGCAAGAGGACTGATTCAAGCTGGGATTTTGTTCTTCACATGTTATTTCTGCTTTACATGTATTTTATGGAGGAGGCATTTTTGCTGGGGTTTGTTTTGTTTTGTTTCTTTTACTAAATGGTGAGTAATGTTAGAGATAAATGTAACTGCCTACAAACACTCCAGGGTAGAACTCAGAAAAAAGCCTAAGTAACACTACATTGGATGGGATTTAAGAAATTAGGAATTCTCCAGATGACAAGAAAAGGGCATATTCTTCTTCAGACAATGGAATTAAAGCTATGGTGAATAATGAGGGTAGAACTCAGAAAAAAGCCTAAGTAACACTACATTGGATGGGATTTAAGAAATTAGGAGTTCTCCAGATGACAAGAAAAGGGCATATTCTTCTTCAGACAATGGAATTAAAGCTATGGTGAATAATGCAACATATCAAGAATTCTAACGAAAATGAATGTCTTGATTCATTACAGCACAATATATCCTTAAGGGTAGAATTAACTCCTAAGGCAGAGGTTCTATGCCTGGGAAACTGAAGACCTTCACTGTGAGAGGATGGAAATGCACCAAAGCCACCTCTCCATCTCTAGGATCTAGAGAGCCTCAAAGCAGCAGGCCCTTGTCCCTGGTAAACAGCAATCTCGACATGCCATGCCTTTTTCACACAGAGCCAAGGAATTTCCTCCCAACCACAGGCTGTGGTCTGATGGGCTCAATCCAGGTGGGAAGAAGGCAAAATCAGGGAACAAGATCTCCCGAATTCTGTTCATCAAGGATTACCAAACACCTGTCCTAAATTGCTATCTATTAAGTATTACTGATAATAACAGCATAAATCCATCGCAAAGGCAAAGTCTTACACCACAAAGAGAACACAGCTCTTTCTAATTAGCATTTCCATCACAAACAAGATAAATGCACCTCTCTGGAGCTGTCTCAAAAAGTCAGATAAAGATGCATTTTATCTCAAAAAGACAGATAAAGCTGTCTCAAAGCCCTTGTTGTGGTTCACTGGCTCAGAGAGATGCTCTGAATTCTGTTTCCATGTAATGTACTAAGGGGACAACATGGCATTCTCCAAATATCATTAAAAGGGGCATCTTTACTGCAAGGTGTGATTGTTTTGCACAAGGGGCCCCCTTTCTACAACACCTAGAGTTCCAAGGAAACCAGAAGCCCTGGTTTCTTTGTGCTGACTCTCTGGATACTGGACCCACAGTCTCCTCAACAGAGGGTCACAGCCAATAGCTCTCACATCTCTCAACCTCACAAACTTCACCCCTCCCTACACTTCCTCCTCTTCCTTCTGCCCTCTCCCAGCTCTTTACTTTTCCCTAAGGAACCCTCATTTCCCTTTCAGAAAACTCCCTTCATGGATTTCCTCACTTCTTGCCCTTCTCATCACTAAAAATCAGCGCAGTCCAGATGAACTTCCAGCCCCCAGAGCTTCTGCTCTTCATCCAGTAAAATCTACGCCCCCCCCCCCCCCCCCCCCCCCCCCCCCCCCCCCCCCCCCCCCCCCCCCCCC
>NW_007727951.1:59347-114961 GCF_000696425.1 Galeopterus variegatus | reverse complement strand
GAACTTCCAGCCCCCAGAGCTTCTGCTCTTCATCCAGGTAAAATCTACGCCCCCCCCCCCGCCCCGCCACACACACACATGTCACCCTTACCAGGGAGAGTTTCCTGCTATGAGCTAGGCTTTATCCTGCCTACCAGCCCATCTACTCCCTCATTCTCCAAGTCTGTGAGCTCCTCTAAGGCCCCAATTGCAGGGAGCTGTTAGACTTTTTATCCCCAGCTCAAGCCAAATGTTGATACTCTGGGAGTCTCTGCCCTCCTGATCCCAGCTTCTGGTTGATATTCTCACATTTCACTTGGAATTCATAATTACCTCTCTCACAACCTGGCTACTGTCCTATATCTCAAAGTGAAAGACTTCTCCCAGTTTGACGGGTTAACCCCTCTACCTAAATTCCAGATTCTGAAGAGTCCTATTCCTTGAATAATATTACAATAGTTACTAATACACAGGACTGATTATGTGCCAGGTACTATGCTAAACGTGTGTTATCTCACCCGAAACACACGACAATCCCATAAGGGATTGGGTCCAATCACATAAAGTTTCTGATATTCAACTGGGTTTGACCTATAAAACTGTTATTATGTATTTATATGTGTAATTATTAGCCCCATTTTACAGCTGGAAAACTGAGGCTCATGAGACAAAATATCTTCCCCAAAGTCACATAGCTCAAATATGTCAGACCCCAAAGCTCACAGCCACTATACCACACTGCCTCTCAAGCTTCTCTTACTCCCCTACTTTGCACAGAGATGGCCCTGTCTGCTGACTTTTACTTAGGCAATTTTCATTCTCTCTCCATTACTTCCTTTAAAAACCAGGCTTAGACCTGTTTTCTCCCATGAAGTTTTCCTAACAAATCCCAAGCCAAGCTGATCCCAGCCTCCCCTGGAATCCATGAGATAATTGAGCGAGCTGCCCTGTTTATGCCCTGTGTATCTCTCATCATTCTTTACCAATGAGTTGTCTCTTCTCAACCTAAACTGCACACTTGGCAAAGCAAAGAAACCCTGAAAAGTATGTTCCCCTCATTTATAAATTGAGAGTGTTAGAAAGTTTCAGCAGTTCTCCAACGTATTTTTAGATTAGGTAATAAAAACAAAACAATAAATTTCATTTAAAAACGAAATTCCAGTATATAAAACAGAAAAGGCTACCCTGTTTAAAAGGGGAAGCCATTAAAAGCTTACCTGCTTGCACCACCCATTCATTACCTTTCCCTCCCATAAAGCTCAAAGGAATCAAATTTTTACTTAAATCAGGAGGTAGCAAGTTGTCAAGTCCTCCTTTTGATCTTAGGATCTCTGTTTCCAATGCACTGATTCTCTCAGACCGTTTGACACTGCAAAGTCTTCCTCCCTTGTCAACTGCTTCCAGTCCCTCGTTTTCCCAAAACACTTTCCACATTCCACTAACATTAACTTTCTCAAACACTGCTTGGAATGTGTAAGTAACTCCCTTGCTCAGACACCTGCAGTCTCCCCATTACTACTGTAGAAGGCAGAATTCTGAGATGGTCCCTATGATTTCTTGCCCCCTGGTCTACAAGCCCTGCATAGTCCCCTGGACTGTGAATATGATAAATTTTGCTCCTATAATTAGATTATGTTATATGGCACAATTAACCTTAAGGTAGGGAAGTAACTCAGGTGGGCCTGACGTAGTCACATGAGCTCTTTAAAATCAAAGAGTTTTCTCTGGCCAGTCTCAGAAGATAAGTCAGACAGGTTCCAAGCATGAGAAGAAATTGAACTTGCTGGCTTGAAGTTGGTAAGAAATTCAGGCAGCCTCTCAGGGCTGAGAGCAGCTCCCTGAAAGCCAGCAAAGGAATGGGGACCTCAATCCTGTACTCGCAGGAAACTAAATTCTGCCAAAACAAGAATGAGAAGAACTCACCCAAGGACACCTTGATTTACTCTTGAAATAGTGCAGAGAATGCAGCCATGCTGTGCAGGACTTCTAACCTATAGAACTGCAAACTAATAAATGGATGTTGCTTTAAGCTGCTAAAGTTGTGGTAACGTGTAACATAGCAAAAGAAACTTCTACACCTGCTGATAGTCATTCCATCATAAGATATGCAGGGTCCTCAAAAGTCATTCCCAAATTCCAGGCTCAACTCCCCTGACACTAAACTCCGAGCAAGCTGGTTCTCTTGCCCATGCTATTTCTTTAGACAGATCTGTCCTTCTCTTTATTCACTGAGTTAGAAACCCTCATTCTTGGGCCGGCCCATGGCTCACTTGGGAGAGTGAGGTGCTGATAACACCAAGGCCACGGGTTCAGATCCCTATATAGGGATGGCCGGTTAGCTCACTTGGAAGAGCACAGTGCTGACAACACCAAGTCCAGGGTTAAGATCCCCTTACTGGTCATCTCTTTAAAAAATCCCTATATAGGGATGGCCGGTTAGCTCACTTGGAAGAGCACAGTGCTGACAACACCAAGTCAAGGGTTAAGATCCCCTTACTGGTCATCTCTTTAAAAAAAAGAAAAGAAAAGAAACCCTCATTCCTTGCAGACCAGTTCAAATGCCACTTCTTTCCTCCTCTTTGGACTCACCAGTCCATTCCTCTGTTCCACTGCTTCCTCAGAATATTACCTACAACTCTGTCTAATGAGTTATGCAGCTAAATAGAAGCTCTGAGAGGGTAGGTGCTGTTCAGATCATAAAGCAGGGACTTCAGGATAAAAATCTTAGTTTATCATGAAGCAAGCCAGACTGCACTCTGGAGCGGAGTAAGCACCAGAGGCACTCTTATGAGGCCCCCAGTTCACTGAGCTGACCTACTCTGACCTAGTCCTCCACTGATTGATAGATAACTACAGAAGACTCCAGTTCAGACTTACAAATCTAACTAACTTTTATGTTTCATTGTTTTTCTGAGTTACAGCTTATTTGCAACAATTTTAGCAAATCCAATTCCCACTCATATTTCCCATTAGAAACAAACTTAAACAAAACAGGGTTTAAAAATTAACATTCCAGAATTTTTTATTTTAGGGCATTTATCTATGAAAATGTTGTAACCATTAATTATTTAATAATTATGCTGACTCCTTTTATACCTCAAGTTTTTTTTCCCAGTTGTGCAATTCAATAGGAGAGATAAATCAAAAGGTTAAATTTTGATTAATCATGTTTTCCCCCAATGTTTAAAATGGTTAAAAGGAAAAGGGGAAGACATGTTAAATGAATGATTACAGGCCAGTCTAATTTCAAGGAAATGCAAAAGCAGAAAAATCTTATCAACTCTAGTTCAATTCCTCTAAATCTACTAAATCTCATCTGATAACAAAATGGAAGTACCTGTGACTGATAGAGAAGTACAATACCAGGAATCCACCTGTTCTCTGCTGGCTTTGGTTTCCTTCTGAGCCACCCTGTATCTGATCCACCCCACCACTGCACGCTAGTTGGTGAAGAAGCTACTGAGGGGTGTTCTATATATCTTCTAAGATTTTGTCCCTTGGGCAAATAGGCTCCTAGCTGCCCCCCAAAATAATCTTAAAAAATATTAAAAGAAGTTCACAACAAAACAAAAATAAAAAATGTCCCTCCACAAATTAGTCCTTCCAATCTCACCCCTTATAATGTCTCCCTGAACAATTAACAGTTTTTAAGACATTTGTGAATATCTTAAAAGAAGGCCACACATTCAAATAGGCATAAGGTAGGAAACAAGTGTTAGGCTACACAGGAAACTTTGTCACCATTTGCTGAGGCCTCTGTTCATTGAGATCACAGTTATTTTTTAGTCTCCACATCATAGCTCTGTGTAGAAACCCTATTAATGGAATACCACTAAAAATAAACTGCTAAGAACTAAAGAGAATATCTGAATTGAAAGTGTCCTGAAAAAAAAAATCAAGATGTATATGATCACAGTTTAATGCTCTGCCCTGTCTTGGTCTCATTTTAGAATCACATTTTTGCATTGACATGTTTTCTTTATCACTAACACAGGTTATATAGTATCTTTCCTTAAAAAACATTAAGTGGTTTTCCAATTTTATAAATTTTCCCTTAAAACCACTTTTTTAACATGTTTTTAATGAAAAAGTACTTGTAATCTACTCTCTCAGCCAATTTCCAGGATACACTGCAGTATTATTAACTACAGTCTTCGTGCTATATCAGCATGCAACATCAGATCTCCAGGCTTATTCATCGTACAGCCACAACTGTGTACCCTTTGACCAACATCTCCCTACTCTCCCACCTCTCAGCCCCTAATAACCACCATTCTCCTCTGTCTTTATGTATTTGACTTTTTAAAATTCTACATATCAGTAAGAACAGTAAGCATTTTTTGAAACATGACTGTCGCCTTGTTTTTCGAACACATTTGATTTGGATATCCAAGGATAATATTCTTTATTTTAAAAAAGCTATGAAAATATAAATAAATAAATATAAACACCATTCTTAAGTGGTCAGTGATTATTTGGTACTAGATACATGCTTACACTATATTCTTCCTCAAGAACAGGACATTTTATATGATAAATTGAAAGCAATGATTAAACTTGGGCTGGAACAAAGTGATGGATTGTGTCTAGGGTTTTTGTGGTATAATGGTTTTAGATTTATGAGGAAATTTCATTGTATGATACAACATGAAAAGACCATCATTGCTTGTAATATTAAAGTCTGATATAAAAATATAATAATAAGTTTTCCAGCTACAGTAAGTAGGCATGGTGCTTAAAGACAAATCCGGTTCTATCAAAGCATTAGGATTCAACTGTAGACTTTGCTGGAATTCTCCACAAAAGCCAAAAAATATTCAGAAATACAGAACAAAATATTTAAAGGTCCAGGCCAATATGCTTGTTTCTAATTTTTCTTTTATGATGACCATACATAAACTCAAGTTGGTGAAGCTGTGAGAAATCTTTTCTAAATGTGCACAGAAAACAACTACCAATTTTAAAAGCTAACTTATCAGTTCAAGATTTCTGCCACTTATCATTGTCTAAAGAAATTCCCAGCTCACTGGTGAGACTTTATTTTTAAACTGTGATATACTTGAGGATAGAGCCTGTGATTTTTATTCCTAGACATTAGTATAGGGCATGAAATATTATCAGTGCTCAGAAAGTATAGGGCATGAAATATTATCAGTGCTCAGAAAATGTCTGTTGAATGAACAAAGAATTGATGAAATTTTTTAAAAATCAATGAAAAACTAAAAAATATTTTTCTTGAATGTCTCTCTAAACTTGAAGTATATTATAATTTGCACTATGGGGCCGGCCCAGTGGCGTACTGGAGAGTGCGCCGCTTGGGAGCGCAGCGGCGCTCCCGCCGAGGGTTCGGATCCCATGTGGAGACCGGTTCCCGCTCACTGGCTGAGCGCGGTGCGGGCGCAACACCGAGGGTTGCGATCCCGTTGCCGTCCCCGGTACGGGCACGACACCAAGGGTTGCGATCCCGTTACCAGTCAGTAAAAAAGACAAAAAGAAAAAAATAAATAAATAAATAAAAATAAAATAATAAAATAATAATTTGCACTATGGAGAAAAGTAGAGCTATTTTGGATGCTCCTGAATTGGATATTCTCCCTGAGCCTAAATAATATGAACACTGGCATAAAAACTAACAACAGTATTGTAACAATTTTTTTGAAATATCTATTTCCTAAAATGTTACATAAATATTGATGATAATTAACCACCATTTGTAGACATCGGTTATAAGCAAGCATCTTAACAAAATCATCACAAAAATTGGCTTTAATTCTCAGTGCAAATCATCCAGGCAGATGCTATTATCAATCCCATCTTAGAGATGAGGAAAGAGAGGCCTCAAGAAGTTAAATAACTTGCCCGAGTTAATGCTGCTGTTTAGCTACAGAAAGAAGCCTCCTGCATCCTTGGAGTCTGAGCTCAATCCACTGAACCTCAGCATTTTGAGTAATCCAAGCCCTATTATGACATTAATTTAAATTAATTTTACATAATTTCTTTTTACAATAAACTCTAACACAATACTTTTTAAATATTTACATTTTTATTTTTAACCCATTAAGAATAATTCATTTACTCTTCCTTTAATCAGATGACTTATCCAACTTTGTATTTTCTCTGTGAGTTTTTTTAATGTGTATAGTAACAACAGAAGTGAATCTAAAGATATTGTGGTAAAGCTGACTTTAAAAATTATATAGAAAGAGAAACATACACATCAAAGACATTAGACTCTTGAACCCTATGATTCTTAATAGGAATTCCCAAATCTAAACCACACAATGTTCCACTTGAATCCACATACGAAAACCACACAATTTAGTGGTCAAAAGAGTAAACATTTAATTGTTCATTTAACTTTTTTGATATATATTAATTACAATATATGTTCAAAGTGTATGCTTGGTTTTGAAAATATTCTAGTGAAAAAGCTTCCTTTGTGGCTAGGCTTTACCACTACATAAAAAAGGATCTTACAGTCTGGTTCTCTCAGTCCATCTGGGGTCTCTCTTTATGATTGTATTTTAATTTTATTAGAATTCATTACTAATGTAGTTTCTCTTTCACATAAACCCAAACCATAACCAGTTCAATGTCATGTTCCTGGAGACTCAATATAAAATGGGGATATATATATCAGAAGATCTATTATTTTTGAAATCTTAAAAATTTTTTTATCTCTTTTACTTCTTTTAAATCTTTTTAGGTAGTAACTTTTATTACAGTCATGACTATGTGTACCACCTACTTATAAAATGCTTTGGGGAGGTTTATGGGAAAAAAATAAACAAAAAAAAAACAGATGAGAAAGAAATTCACATAAGCTCAGTATTAAAAGAAAAGTATCCTAAATATCATAGGAAAATCAAATACCTAAGATTTAATTTTATATCATTTCTGCATTCACATGCAGGCAATCCCCAACTTACTAACGAATAGTTCTGCAAAAGCTCATATTTAAGTCAGTGGTCTGGAACTCAGAGTAAATTCTCCTACTGAAACAATATTACACAAGATAACTAGGTTTTCCTACTAGCCCACAAAGCCCAGTTCAACCCTGAATGCAACTCAGCTATCATACCAATAGTACCAGTATGAGTTCTGAGTATAAAGAAGATGGCCCTAAGAAGAATTATTCCAAAAGGGAGTTCAAGAATTATACAGTAAATTCATTCACTCAACAGACATTAATTGAGCACCAAGAGACTGTAGAGAGTCAGCTTCACATGTTCTAATTCTGGAATTAAACAGATATGGTTCTTAAATATAAACTAGAGATAAAATAACACCTTAAATGAAATAAGGTATGTAAAGTCCCTGGCACATAAAAGATTCTTTACTAATTTTAGTTACCTTGTTTTTCCTGAGGGACGAAAAGAAAGAAAAGGGATTTTTAGCTTTCCTTACATATATTCTTGAAGTAAGCCAGGCTCGATTTGGAAATCCTCTTCTCTCCCTATTTGCATTCCTCTGCCATCTCCTGGGAACTCACCTTCCTAGCTCCACTACTCAGTGCAGGACCCTCACTGGGCCAACCACCTTCAACCTCCCTCTGTTCTGGGCTCTAAAAATACCACCTCTCAACCCAACTTTTATCCCCATTCCTGCAACCACGAATGTCTGCTGGTGCTAAAAGAAAAGCAGATGATACAAATTAAAAATAATCACTTTCAGTACTGACTTTTTTTAAGAAAAAACTTGTTGACCCCAATGAATTTCTAACTAGTGTTATTTTTAAGACAATATAAGAGAGTAATGTAAAAGAATTCAGGCAGAGTGCAATTGAATGATGTTTGGGGACAGGAAGAAAGTCATTCCTTTATTCCTTCATTCATTATCTACAGAGCACATACTACCTTCTGGGACATAACAGAGAGATCATGTCTTCATAGAGCTTTGAGTACATCAAGGAAGACAGAGCTTGTCCAAGTTTGATGAATGTTGCCAATAGGCATTCACAAATATGTGTTGAACACAGTGAAAAATGCTATAAAGAATCACTGAGTATGATGGAAATGAAAAACAAAAGGAGATAACATGGAATGGAGTGGCAAGGAAGACTTCTTTGTTGAAGGCCTCTCCTGGAATATAAGTCCAATGAGAGCAAGGATATAGTCTGTACAAATCAACCTGAATCTCAGGGACATAGAATGATATCTGGCACAAAGTAGGCACTCAATTAAAAATATATGGAGAAGAAGGAAGGTTAGCTTAAGCTTAGACGTGAAGGATGAATAAAAATTGGCTGGAGAAAATGAGATTAGTGGAAGTGAAGGCCCTTAGGTAGAAAAAGTAGGGGGTTCTTTGGAAAATTTAAAGAGAAAAAAAGTTGTAAAGATGATGAGTCAGATGTTCAAGGGAGAAAAGTGAGAAATGAGTTTGGACAGATGGGCAAAGGCCAGATCAACTGGGCCTTTCGGGGTGTGTAAGAATTTGAGACTTTTTTCCTGGGACTGACTAATCCATCCCTGGAAACCCCAACTTGAATTGAACTTCCCACAACCATCCTTCACAACAGTTCTGAGGCAGCAGCATGGGGATTCCCGTGGTGGGAGGCAGAGATGGAGAGTAGAAATGGCATCTGTATGCTAGAAAGATGAGCAGCTTGGGCTACTGAGCTCAGTATTGCCATGCCAATACTGGAACACACCACTAACGAATAAATACACCATGGATATTTGAGTCCTTTGCCTATGGCTCTTCCATGAAAGAAAAATCATTCTTTGAGGCATTTGTTTATAAATTCAGATTGCTATCTAAGCATGATGGGAGAATTCAGTGAAAAAAAAAAAAGTCCTGAAAATGAAAACAATTTGCTCCTGAATATATGTGTATGCATGTGCATATGTTTATGTGTGTATGTATGTTGTTTGAGAGAGAAAGAGAGAAGGGGAGAGAGAGAGAGGAAGAGAGAGAAGGAGAGACAGAGGGAGTCTTGTCAGGAGGCTGACTTTAAAAGAATGGGGGATTACACACTTCACTGTTCAAGGGTGACAGGCAGAAAAACGAGGCTGGCACCAAGCAGGAAGCCCAATCCTGTCTGAATAAAACACTGCACATTTATGCAATCCCTGGTACCAGATCTTTTATCACAAACTATTTTGATTGCATAGAAAGAAAAGCACTGAGTAAAAATTATTTACTCTGGGTCTACTATGAAAAGAACAGATTAACTCCCTAACACTTCGTTCTTTTTGAAGGTGTATTTTCTACCTTCCTGGTATGATTTATATTAATGAGAGGTTTAAAACAGGTTTTAACTTAAGAATGATTGCTGATGGTGAAGTGCAGTAATTATACACCTTATGACAGGACACGTGAATGGCTCATACAAGAGAACTGCATAACATGCCAAGCTAATCCTCCTTGCATAAAAAGAGAGAATACTTTGCAAGCTGGCTGATTTTAAGCTCCAGTTAACAAAAACCCTTTTTGTTGGAGTCTAAAACAAGAATGGGTTAACAAAAGCAAGGAGGAAAAGAAATCTCATTTTTTCCCCTTCTTCACAAAATATAGTATTACAGGACTTAGATTTTGAAAGGCCACGATGTGGCTGAAAGACTTGAGAAAGAAACAAGGTCTTCGCCAACAACAACAAACTTAAAAGATCACAAGGTAAATCAGAGTCGTTATCAGTATGGGACATTATGACTTGATTCTAGTCTTTTGCTGCTGTTGTTTTATTTTTTATTTTTAATGAGTTAAACATGCAGAGAGGGAAGGAGCAACACTCTATGGCTAGGTGAGGATGAAATAGGTCCAAAGATGTTAAAAGGAAAAACCATAAGCCATGGTGGGCAAGTCAATAGTGTTTGTGCCGTTTCTGCATGGCTGCGTTTTCTCATACAAGAGCTACTTCTGGACAATAATGAGACCCCGTAAAGCATCTGCTTAGGGATTATGACCCCGTCACACTGGGAATGTTCAGTTAACAGAGAGCAGCCACAGGCTTAACTCTGTGCATGCCTGTCTTCCTGCTGCAGAGCACACACAATGCACAGTGGTCCTAGGTGCTTTCTAAATCATTTGCCACCAGGGAAAAAGACACTCAGCTGCTGGCACATCACCTACTTGCTCAAGGAAAGAAAAATATGTAAATAAAAGTCACCAGATTTACTTCTTGTCGTGGTAATTGTTAAGACAAGGAAGATGGGAAGAATAAAGTTTGGCAGGTGCAAGGAATGAAGTCTGGAGGTTCATTTTTTAGGTTTTAGAGGGTTAAGGATCAAGCCTCAGTATTAAATTCTTTTCTAAGATGAACACCATCTTGGAAACTTTAAAATGAGAAATTTAAGGAGCAGGATCCTTACATTCTTCTGTGGCTCTTAAATGGCTTATAGAATCCTAAATTGTGATAAGTTCCTATAACAAGCTGAACTATTCATCTTATTTTATTTAAATATTTATTTCAATTCATTTGCCTATGTACTATCTTCTGCAACTCTCTTGGTCACAGAAATCAGGAGCACCCCACCCATTTGCAGGACTTAGTCAGCTCTCGTCCAGCACAGTCCAGGGCTACCAGCTCTACTCCAGCAGGCAGCCATGCTCAGCAGGACAGGCCAAGAGGGCAGGTTTGCCTCTGGCTCCTGCCTTCTGCTTTCTGCAAACGCATGTTTCATCTGCTCTTGACAAAACAGAGCAGCAGAAAGTCATCATTTTTTAAGAAAACCAAGGCAAAGAACCGGAAGTTTAAGTTGTGGCATTTACTAAACAAACTGTATTATCACTGCTCTTCAAAAGATCCTTTATTGATGTGTGTTTTAGCCATAAAGATAGTAAGTTGTGTCTAAAATGTGAAATCCATAAAAAATATAGCTTTAAATATTCTATTTCCATTAGAGTGTGGTGCTGATAAAATCAAGGTCCAAGGTTCGATTCTGGTACCAGTCAGCCTCCAAAAAGATTTCTATTTTCAACTGCAAATAATGATTGAACTATTTATATCCCTTCATGAGTAATTGGAAGCTGAAATTTCCAGATGTGAAGGAGTTTCTCACAGAGTGATCCCAAAAATTTTCACAAAAAACATCTGACAACTTACCCTGAAGAGCTTTGATAAAGTTTGAGGTTCGGCATTCAGCTGTTTTGCTATTATTCTTTACTATCTGTTTGCAAACTGCATATATTGAAAGGTGAGCATACAAAAGTACTTCAAAAAGTTTGTGGAAAAATAGAATTAAAAGATAATACAAAACTTTCCATGAACTTTCTGAAGTACCCTTGTATGTACAAAGACAGTATTAATTAACTAGTAGTATGAGCAGAAATATTGCAGCTTAAGTATAGTCTATCAATTTTGATTTGAAATGACCCAAAGGGCACTTGTGTCATCACCAGCACCAATATTCAAATATTCCAATACTCAAAAGGAAAAGTTATCTGTAATGTATATATCATCTTATATACTCGTTTGTAAAGCATCTATCAATTATAGCTACCAAAACAAGAGTCAAGGGCAATGTTTTATTATGTTACATGTCAAGGAAAGGATGCTTAGAGAACTTCTGTGACTCTTGGAAAATCTAAGACTCATTGTCCTTTGACTCATTGAACTGGCAAACCTAAGAGAAACTATCTTAGGGTAAAATGTTAGAGGATTACTCTCTAGATTGGATGGTAGGGAGATTAGCATTCTCAGCATCAAAAACAGATCACAAATGCATGTGCAACAGAAATACATGCAATAAAACACTGGGAACAATAATCACCACATTTAAGAGAGAGGCTACTTTGTGGTGTAGTAGGATAAGAAATAACTAGATTGAGAAGAGTACGCATGCAGGCATATTTTACTATTTTAAAAAATATTTATTTAGTCATTTGTTTAAAAAAATTTTTTTCATTTAAATGCATTTAACTCAAATTTTATTTCTTCAACTCAGTGATGTATGCGTTTGTTGAAAATTTTATATTTCTCTATGCCTTAAATATTTCAAAATACATTTTAAAAAACCAGATCCAAGAGAATTAGAATAGGAATGATGAGATGAAATCACTGAATCAAACAATTGTAGGGGACCCAAAAAAAAAATAGCTTCAAGGATGCATACGTGGTCTCTTTGAACAGACCTAGAACAGCCTGACCTTTCAGACTTTGAATCTTTTACTATTCTCAGGGTTCAGATGTGGCAGTCTTACTATTCAGGGCTTCACCACCAGTAGGTACTTAAATATATGCCTACTGAGGATAATGATAATTTTACTCAAATGGGACATTACAGAGAAACAATATTGAGAAACAATATAAACTAATACCAAGCTCAGAAAAAAAGACTTTACATACAGTTTAAGAGCTTCCAATGGGAATATATGAGGCCCACTATCCTTTTGAAGAATTCCTGGAAGTTTTATGCAGATTTGCCTATTGAAAGTGCAGCTTTGCTGACCTTCTTTCAGTTCCCAAGCTTTCAGGGCCTTCCTACTCACTCTTCCCTCTTCCTGGAACACCATAGCACTTCCCATGGCTAACTTTCATTCTGGAAGTCTTCCTGATCTGTACGGGTCTCTCTTCCTCATGTTCCCATAAATCCCCACATTTCTCCATTACAGCTTTTTCAAGACTTTTACTGAAATTGGCTGATTGTCTCTGTCCATACCCTACAATTACTTGAGATACTCTAAGTTTCATAAAGCCCAGGACTATGTCGGTCTTCTTTGCATTCCCACTATCTATATAACTACTCCACAACTATTCTAAAATCTTTCCACTCCTTCCTTCAATGTAAAAGACACACAGAACATTCCCACTGTATTTATTCGCTAATACCAGGAAGTATATAGATATGTAAATATATGTGTATTTAGACATGTATTAATATATATGGCTTTCAGATGGAAAAGTTACACAGAACAAATGACTTTCTTACACTGCTTGACTAGTATATTTAAGGCATGTGTTGAATCATGAAGGAAGCTGATTACACTAGGTTTTACGAAATTATCAGTAACTACTTTTTTCCTTTAAATTCAGGCTTGGAAAACTTTTAATAAAAAGAACTGATGTGTTGAATCATGAAGGAAGCTGATTACACTAGGTTTTACGAAATTATCAGTAACTACTTTATTCCTTTAAATTCAGGCTTGGAAAACTTTTAATAAAAAGAACTGATGTTCGGGCCGGCCCGGTGGCGCACTGGATAAGTGCGCTGCTTGGGAAGCGCGGTGGCGCTCCCGCCCGAGGGTTCGGATCCCACATACAGACCGGTTCCCGCTCACTGGCTGAGCGAGGCGCGGGAGCAACGCCGAGGGTTGCGATCCTGTTGCCAGACACGGAAAAAGACAAAAAGGGAAAAAAAAAAAAAAGAACTGATGTTCAAAGGATGTTGCTTAAAACCAGGGAGTTAGCCTGATAGAGTAGAATGAGTTCTATATTCTGCTAAGCTAGACTCTGCTACTTACTAGCTAGAAGAGCCTATGCAAGATATTCATGCTGAAGGCCTTGGGTTCCTTGTCTGTAAATGATTACATCAGATAACAAACACAACAACCAAGTTTATACAGCTTTTGGTTGACAACTGTGACATAAGCTATCTCATCCTAAAAGATCCCTTTGGGTTTTCATATGCTATCGTGTTTGTTTTATATAAAATTGTTATTTGGTTATATGCCATTTACCTAACTAAATCCAAGAAGTAAATTTGTTCAGATAATTAATTTCTTATTAAAAAAAAAAAAAGCACTGTTGTACTGCTGTAGATAGAACAACTCTAGTCTTAATGTACTGTTGAATCACAATTAGGTTCTAAATCACCTTCAAAGAACTAACTACCTTTTGTTTTGATGTTCACCCAGAAGCAGTACAAGGACCTGACATGAAAGGTCAAGGGGCTGGCTTTGTTTGTACAGGGAGGAAAAACCTGGGCAGTGGGAGTTCTGTGGGAAGGAATGCCTGTCCTTACTAAACACCACCACTCACCCTCATGGCTTGAACTTCCTGTAGCTCTACCATACTCACAGGGTTTTTTTTTTTCCTTTTTGTCTTTTTTCGTGACCGGCAACGGATCGCAACCCTCAGTGTCACGCCCGTACCAGACTGGGACCAGCAACGGGATCGCAACCCTCGGTGTTGCGCCCGTACCTCGCTTAGCCAGTGAGTGGCCGGTCTGTATGTGGGATCTGAACCCTCGGCGGGAGCGCCGCTGCGCTCCCAAGCGGCGCACTGTAGCAGTGCACCACCGGGCCGGCCCGTCACCGGGTTTTTAACGTAATCACTCTTGGAAGCTCAACACATTTATTTAAATTTACAATAAAGAGTAAACGACTAGTATTATATTATTTCCTAAAGGCAGATTTTGATAGAAGACAGGAGTCTGGGCTCCAGTACAGAGAGTATACTGTATATTTCTAAAAGACAAATTTAAACCATAACAATACTCATAACATAATAATCACTACTCCTCCATCTTGCATTCCTATAACAAAGCCTCTTAACAAAGACGTATGCATTATTGATACCATTTTTACATGGAACTGCCCACTAACAGCTAAAGTACATTGGCATTCTTATGAATTTATGGTTCTCTATAATGTCGATGATGACTACTGATTTTGACTTTATTTTCAAAATTGACCACAAAATAAAAACTTCTCTTTACAATTTCTCTTTGCCCTTATGTTTGCAATCTCCAGAGGAAGCATTTCTTAATTTCATCTTGAGAACTCTGTTGTCAGTTATCTTTAGTGATTGAAACAGAAATTAAAACTGATTATTTGAATTCTACGAGCTGCTTATACTTGTAATTATCACAAAACTATACCATACCCAAAATGCCATAGTCCACTGGGAATGTGGGGGAGGGGCAATATGAAATTATCTATTTTCATCTCTCTACGTTTAGGACAATGCATGTAGAATTGTATGGACACTTAAAATCACACATCTATTCTGGACTAACCCAAGGCAGAAGTCACAATCCTCCCAGAGAACACCAAACAGTCCTCACTTCATTGCTAGAATTAAATTCCAGAGAATTTTTTGGATTCTATTTAATGAATGAGGATATATTTTTCATGTGGTGTCATTGTTTTACTACTTCCCATGTTTATTTGGACAGATTCATAGCACTGGGTAGGAAATGTATTGGTTGGCAACTTCAGTTTTGGAAGAGAAAGTAAACACATGCTGATTAGCAAACAGTAAACTCTACTGTGTTTAATTTTGGCTTCTCTTAAAAAAAAAAAAAAAAAAAAAAAAAAAAAAAAAAAACACAAAAAACCCACTATTTGGTGTTGTGTTCCAAGTAGGAGCATTTGTCCCTAAGTTCTTTCCTAACCCCTCACTGGAGGGCTTCCAGAATTACTCTCATTTTCTTTTTCTTCTTCCCCTAACACCAGTGGCAAATGCCAACATTATTTAAGAAAATACGTGTGCATATGGTATCCTCTTAGCACAGATTTGCCATCCAGTTGAACAGTAGGGCCACTAACCCACACAAACTAAACTGCAAAACTATGAACTGTATAAACATAAACAATTGTTTCCAGTCCTAATAAATTCAAGGTAAAAATCACACTTCTGAAATTCCTAGGATGGCTACTTGACTGAAAACTATCAGTCTGAGAACTGAGGGTGGTAAATATGACAATAAGCTAAAATTTCCAATGTTCTCTTTAGAGCCAAGTTCTTTCGTTTTATCTTATTCTCTTGATTTTCTATTACCCCAATTATCCTTCCAGCGTTAGCCATTCTTAGTCCTCTCCACATCCATCTTTGGAGGATCATCACAACATTATCACCCAAAAAGCACTGAGGGTAGCACACACAGATCTCCTTGGCCACCTAAGATACACCACTGCAGACTGAACACATAACCTTTCATTATTTCTGTACTCCTTTTTGTAAAATAAAACTATTGTTTGATCTTCTTACTGCTTTTGATTACCACTCATTACTAATTAGACTTCCCATGATGCTTCTGAGGTGTGCAAAATTTTGTCCCCACTTACCAGATAGGAAAGCTGACACATCCAGAGGTTAAATAACTCACCAAATGGCCCAGTATAAGCGGTTAGCACCATCTCTTGATGATCAACATTTTTTTCTTCAATAAACATTTATTGTGGATCTACCAGCTTCCTCAGAGTGCTGGGTACTAAACATTCTACTATACAAGGGTACTTCAGAGAGTTCACGGAAAAATGGAATTAAAAGTTAATACAAATCTTTCCATGAACTTTTTGAAGACTCCTTGTACTCTAGGCCCTGGGCAAAAGAGCGCAAGATGATCAAAGTGCCAGCCAACATGAGGTTGACAGTCTAGCAGGGGTAAGAAACAGAAAACCAAGAAACAAATGAAAATGACTTAGGTAGTTGTAGGGCAAGCAGTATAGCAGGATAAGGGGAGAGGTGAGAGGGCGAGTGGGAGATGGGGAGGTAGAGGAAGGCCTCTCTGGGCACAGGTAACGCAGCACCTGGAAGTCACCATTAAATGTGGAGGCTACAAACATAAATGAGACTACTCTAGAGAGACTGAACCTGTGTGATGTGTTCAATACATAAGGTTTACATTAAAAATTCACTGCATTAAAAGCAGTGGATGCCTCCGTCTACTACCATCACATGAAATCTATGCATGCACAAAGAGATGGAAGTGCGCAGGGAGTGAATTTTATATACTCTAGGAAACATTTTCACATTGGTTGATCCAGTCAAACACAAAAAAGTTACTAAACAGCCTCTAGTACCTAAGAGAGCCCAAAAGCATTTCCTTCTGTAAAGCCCTGCAGCTGAGGGCTTACATCCGCCAGGTCCAAATCAGTTCGTTTCCAAACAAAGGTAGGAAATGGCTGCATCCTAGTTATTTCATTGTGGACTCATGAGTCAGTGCTTTGGAACTTGGTATCTTTAGGAGTGAGTGTCTATTCTCCACGTCTCTTGCCACAGGGGGAAAAAAGTACAGATAAACAGTAACACAGTCTCACCCAACTGAGATATAAATCTGTAGGCTTCTCCAACCGTCTCTCTCTCTCTCTCTCTCTCTCTCTCTCTCTCCCCCTCCCTTTCCCCCTCCCTTTCCCCCTCCCTCCCTCTCTCCCTCCCCTCCCTCTCACTCTCTCTCTTTCTCTCATACTCTGTATTAGCCCACTATATACCCTGCCATATATCTTTATGTTCCAATTTCCTACCTATTCTCCTATTCAAACATGTATAATGCTTCCATTTTGAAGCATATGGCTGGGGAGCCAAAAGAATTTAAATTGCCTTCAAAATGTGCATCGCATTATAAATGGTGTGAAAAAAGATCTTACTATTCAGCTCTCAACTTGGAGCATAAAGCAAAGAAGAAGCAACACAAGACTGCTTCAAACTTTATCCAAAAACTCAACAGCTTCACTTGTTTATAGAGGTACAAAAAGTATTCGACACAGTTTATAAAACAAGAACGATGTACTGTATGCAAAAGTAAAGTTAAAAGCAAAGTATAGTAACAGCCCTATCTCATTACAAACACTTGGCAGCACGTCTAAAGTACCATGGTCAAAAACATGATACCGTCTGCGTTGTGCTTTTGCCAGAAAGCACTCCCTAAGTCCAAGTCTCTTTAGCCATCATCACCACCTCATTTGGCAATCTCTCCCAAGCCTCAATTCATCTACTCAAAATTACTCCACAGAAATACAGAAAGCAGACAAAATCTCTAGCTCTGTAAGCTGCAAGTATCACAATAATGTAGCATTGGCAAGTGACAGTGTAAGACGTAGTTCTAAGGTTGGAAACCCAGGGCCAACTAAACTGTATCCTCAGAGCTTATTTGTGTATCAAGTTAAGCAGGGCTGTCTTCATTTCAGTAATTCAGGGGTTCTTCTCTACTGTCATGGTAATTCCAAAGGGTCTTTCTGAGTCACCAGCAGCTAAGAGAGAAGGCACATGATGAGAATACACTCAGGCACCAAACACATTTTAAGCAAATGAGGGGCCAAATGTAGTTGGCCATTGCCTGTCATCTAACTATTTCTGGGCTGGGCTATAGAATAATTCCCGAACCTCAAAGACAGTGTCCCTAGCTACACATGCATATTGTACCAGGCCATTATCAAGGACAGGTAAATACAAGAATAAGTATCAAGACTTAGGTCATAAGAAAATGAACAGAATATAACAATATTAGGTTCTATATCCACAGGTGGCATTAATAACTAAAAAAATGGCAATTCTTAAGACAAAAGTGGAAACATGGCAATGAAAAAATGAGAGATAGGAGAGAACTAGCTGCATGAATTATTAATTTTCTTTGGACATGTAAGAATTGTCTTCCAAATTTTTCTTTTATCTACTTTTAAGTAGCATATTACATAATTCAAAACACAGATATTCTGCCCTTAAGTTTACAGCTTGCCATATTTTTTAGAAAATAAACAATAATTAACAACAAATCTCATAGTTGTTTTCCTCCCCTCTCTTCTCTTCAAGAAAACTTACACTTTGAAATGTAGATACATAAGCTACTTTTGGATCAGGGCCTACAAACATATGTTTCCAAAGGAATAATATGTACAGGTTAGTCTGGTGTGTACCAGATGTAAGAAAAAGCTAATTCAAAAACAGAAATATCAGTATCCAAGGGAGAAATATATTTTTTATTGAATTCCATTCTTCCTCTCCTTATAGACACAGAATCTAAGAAAAACAATCACAAGTATATTTTTTAAAACTTTTTCTTGAAAAAAATTTCAATCTGACTCATGACTCTCGGTTCTCTACATACATAAGACCAAAGATAACAAGACAGTCATTTATACACTGGCCTCTCCAAGTGGGCCTCCTACCATATACTGGTATTCAACCAAAAGAATTTGGATAAAAAGCCCAGAAAATTCCAAATGTATAACCTATGTGGCAAATCAGTCAGAAAAAGGCTACAAAGCCCATGTCTCTACTAGATCTTTAATATGTTAAACCTCAATTATCAAAAAACCTTTAAGATTCTCTGCAATCATAACTAGTCTTTATTTGTCAGATCACTCTGAATGAATAATGAGCACACTATCTGCACACCAAAATAATTTATTTAGTCTTCTCTCAGGTATGGGAACATACATGAGAGTATTAAAAGCAAACTACAAATAAGAAGTTTGAAGAGTCTAAAGTTTGGGTTGTATTTTACCCTTTCCAATGCAAACCTACAAAGATTCATTCAGACTTATGAAAGTTATTAAGAGAAGCTCTGTAGGAAGAAATAGATTGGGGATTTGGATCACCCATGCCTAACCTTTTCAGGGCTTCAGGATCTCTCCCCTTGTTCTATACATCAGAGATGTCACTGTAGTAAAAGCCAAGTTTTAATTTAGAATTTAATAAAAATTGATTAAGCATCACAGAGCACAAACAAAGCTGCTCCATAAATCTTTCAGCCCTTTTTGTGCTAGGAAGAAAGCAAGCACTGTCTGCTGAAGCAGATGACAGATGCTGGCTTAAAGATAAGTATTATTTATACTTCTGTACCAGATTTCTTCTTATGCATATCTTATCATGCATGGGTATATGATCAACAAAGCAATTATTTTATATCAGTCAAAGACGTTCAAATGTACCCTGGCTCCATGGGAATGTTTTAAAGAGTTCAGGCCTAGGGTTCAATTAAACCAAGATGGACAGAAAAGAAAGTTTTGAAAGAAAAACAAATATTGAAATGGTTGTTATTTGAAATGTACTTTCACACACAGGCTAATGAATATATATGCACTGAAAATAACTTTGTTCTGAACATATGCCTATGCATTTTAAATAAATGATGCATATTTGAAAGATAAGAGGGTTTACCAAATCTAAACACATCAAGATACATCTATTTAAACTGCAGTTATTTGTACGGAATGGCGGTAAGGAGACGGCGCCTTGAAATAAATCCAATAGTTATGTAAAGAAAGAGCTGATTTAACCAAGTTTGCGAATATTTTACTCATCAAGACTACAGTTTAAACATATAAATATTCTTTCCCTCCTTAGAGACATATAATCTATGAAAACCAATCACTTGAAACTTCCCAGAGGGTTTTTTTTTTTTTTATTTCTAGCATACAAAGTAGAGTGAAGATAACCAATGATTTGAAGAGAAGTAAAAGCAACTTATATTAACCTTTCAAAAAAATAATAATAATATTCTGCATTATAAGGTTTTTGAAAATGGGGGATCTGGCATGTGATTCCAAAACAAGTATGAACAGTAAGAGCAACCATTGGGTGAGAAGAAAGTAGAACTCACAGCTGTCCTAATCCCTCTCTACCCAAATCCCTAAACCCTTCTAGAATCTAGAATAGGGACAGGTTTTGGAAGGTTTTTTGTTTTGTTTTTATGAGTCTTCAAGTCCAGCCAGAAAAATCACCCTATGGTTAGATTTATCTAATTATGGTTAAAAAAAAACAAAACAAAACACAAAAACCTGTGCGCATCCATTCCTTTAAATGGTATCTTGTTGTCTTTCATTTCCCTTAGCATTTATCTTTATAAAAGTTCTTTCTGAGACATCTCAATCTCATCTCAAATAGCCTAAAAGGCCTAAATGTCCATCCACTCAAAAACCAGGAAACCCCAAAAGGAAAAGGCTGGTGTGGGAGTAAAATGGGTTGCTGAGTCCCAGGCCAGAATCCTTGCTGCTGGAGGGTTTCCTGCACAAGGGCTAAATGAAGCCATAGCTACAGCTGCAAATTCACACCAATGCTTTAAATGACACTGGTAGCAGAATTAACCCGTCTGGTTTCTTGTAAATTATTGTATAGTTATCCCTTGAGAATTAGCAATGCACTAAAATAAGATACATAAATCAGTACTTTTATGTGGTAATACACAAGCTATCACATGTAATAATTTTTCTTCCCTGAATTATATATGAAAATACATCCATAAGAGTACAGCAATTATGAGCAGATATTTTCAAGAATTGCTATTGTGTATGTCTCTTAAGTATTCAATTCCACATGGAAGCACTAAACAAAATAATGGCTTAAAAATATTCAGGATTCTCCTCATGTAAATAATTCTCTTTATTATATAAAAATTTAGGCTTTACAACATGAGTATAAGAAATTTGTAGAGGAAATAGTAGATAAGGATGGTTTTTAAATGACCCTATAACAGAAAACAAAGTTAATATATACGCCATATACTAGTGCAGTCACTAATATATTTTGAATCAGCTGATTTAAATAAGAGGACTTCAAAAGGAATGTAACTCATCCCCATATTCTCTCATTCATGTAAGGGAGAAAGAATTATATTTCATCTGAGTTAATGGGGATGACTACAGTGAATTTCACAGATAACTTTAATCTCCATAGACTATCCCCACCAAAAAAATAAAGTAACTGCTTATATTCTTTGCAGCACACCGAACTTCACAAAGCATGCCCAGTTCTAATACCTATTAGCTGTTTGGCCTTGGACAAATTACTTGACCTCTCTGAGTTTGAATTTGCAGATGTTTAAACAAGGATATCAGGCTTAAAGTCTGAAACAAATAAGATATACAGAAAAAGCATTTAGCAAAATGCCTGGAACATAATAGATACTGAGAAAACTGTAAATGCAGTCATCCCTCTGAATCCATAAAAGTCTGAAACAAATAAGATATACAGAAAAAGCATTTAGCAAAATGCCTGGAACATAATAGGTACTGAGAAAACTGTAAATGCAGTCATCCCTCTGAATCCATAAAGGATTGGTTCCAGGACCCTGAGGACACCACAATCCACAGGTGCTCAAGTCCCTTATATAAAATGGTGTAGTATTTGCATATAACATATGCACATTCTCCTGTGTACTTTAAATCATCTCTAGATTACTTTTAATACCTAATACAATGTAAATGCTATGTAAATAGCTGTGACACTGTATTGTTTAAGGAATAATGACAAGAAAAAAAAAGTCTGCATATGTTCAGTACAGACGCAATCATCCATCTTACTTACCCCCCAAATATTTTTGATCTGCTGGTGGTTGAATTCACAGATGCAGAACCCATGGATTCAGAGGGCAAACTGTACTGTCACTGCTGTTCTTGCTGCTATTATTATAATTACAAAGTACTTTTATGATAAAACTCTCTGGTGACAGACTAGTCTAGCATATGCCTAATTTCTCATCTTTTTGATTACATGACATTGAGCTTCCCTGATTCTCCGCCCCAACTTCTCACGTCCATTCTCCTTTATTAATTATAATTCTTCTACCACTTCCTTAAAAGTCAGCATTCCCCAAAGCTATATGCTTGGCTCTCTTTCTCACCCTCTGCAATCTCAATCAAACTTTGGCTTCAAAGGTTTGAGATAACAACAAAGCTAAATTCAGATCTGTATTTTTGTTTGCCTGCTAGACATCAACACTTGGAATGTCCCTACCCAACCAAAAAGAAAAACTGACTGAACTACTCACCTTCAAACTCATGGTTCTTTTACCATGTCTGTTAAGGAAATTAACATTTAACCATATGATCACGTTAGAAACCTTGGAATCATCCCCAACCCCCTGCTACACCCATAATATGCCCTCTTCTTTCTATTCCTTCCTGTGCAACTTTTTCCATGTCCTTCTTGCTTCTTTCCTGACTTTCATAATAGCCTCCGTTCAGTTTGATTATGTTCAACAAATAAGAACACCTAAGATGTGCCAAGCACTGCACACTGTGAATGTGAAACAAAGCAGAACAGAACAAACAGAGCAGAACAGAACAAACCCCTTTCCTCCATTCTCAAGTAGTGGGAGAAATACGTAAATACGTCATTGTACTATGATATTATACAAGCGATAGTAAGTATACAGAAATTAGAGAAGTAGGATAGAGGAGGGAGTGATTGTTTTATCAGGACAGGTCAGGAACGATTTGATGGTGGACATCACTCTAGAGGAGTGTTTTGAAGGATGAACAGGAGTTTGTTGGATGCACAAAGAGAACAAAGGCATTGTAGGTAGCAGGTACAGCATGTGCTAGACCTCCAACTCTAAACTCTCTACCCTCCAAATCAACCTGTATATTTTTTAAGCTTGCCTGTCTAAAACCCAGACCTAATTATGACACTTCCCCTTTTCCATAAGACTTTCAAGGGCTTTCCACTGCCTCTGGAATAAAATCCAAATACATTGGATTGGCAAGACACTTGAATTCCATACTCTGATCCAATCGGCTGGGAGGCAGCTCCACTGCTTGCCATTGCCCCTTGTCTCAGGTACAGCAGGCCGCCACACCTTCATATGGGGCTTGCTCCAGCCACCAGAGTGCCTTTACACCCTTTACCCTGTGAAGTCCCCATTTACCCTCTGATGTCAACCTATAATTTCACTCTGCCAAAGTCCTTCCTAATGCACCCTGGACTACTTCCTCCTCTGTGTTTTCAGTCCCTTTGTTGACAGCTCTATTTCTACACATCTCACACCAGGATATACAGAGTAAATGCCCATAGGTTTGTCATATCACTTTTGAAAATCTTTTGCTCTAACCAGGAACTTCAATGACCAATTTAAAATTAATTCACCCAAAATTAATAAATAAATATTAGGAAATATTCTATATCAAACCCTCTTATTTGGTGCCACTGACAGTCCTAATAGGCTAGAAGTGAAATAGCAAGGGACGTGTGTGGTTCTTATTACACCACTAATACTGTAACTGCTATGGACTGAATTGTGTCCCCCCAAAGATTCATATGTTGACGTCCCAAAATCCCCAATATGACTGTATTTGGAGATAGTGCCCTAATGGAGGTAATTAAGATAAAATGAAATGAGGTCATAAGGGTAAGGCCCTGATATAACAGGTTTAGTGTCCCTACAAGAAAAGAGAGCAATCTCTCTCTCTCTCTCTCTCTCTCTCTCTCTCTCTCTCTCTGTGTGTGTGTGTGCCATGTGAGCACACAGCAAGAAGGCAGCCAGCTACAGGCCAGGAAGAGAGCCCTCACCAGAACCCCAGAGCCATGGTGATGCCCTGATCTCAGACTTCCAGCCCCCAGAACTGTAAGACAATAAATTTCTATTGTTTAAGCACCTATCTATGGTATTTTGTTATGGCAGGACAAGCTAAGTAAGACATATACCCTAGTCAAAAGAACTTGAATAGTACACAATTAAGTGCTGAGACTGATTTTTTAAACATCTGACTTGATGCTCAGTACATACATCTTTACAAACAGACTAACTAATATCCCAGCAACCTAATACTACTGACACTAAGAATTGGAGGCCTTCCATAAGCCATCTAATAACACAGGGAGACCAGACCTAGAGTAGGATTCTAAAGTCCTAGCTTTTTAAGCACTGTCCTGGAAAAGAAGCCTATTCTACTTCCCACAGAAAAGTGCACCAGTCATCTCTACCTAAGTGGTACATCTCTGCAATGCCTTGGGCCGGAGGCTCATCTCACACAGCACGGGCACGACTGCAGGGCAACTCGACGATCAAGTGCCTGATAGCTGTCTTCACCTCTGACTAGCCAGGTAGCTTTGAACAAGTTACGTAATTTCACTAGATGTCAGCTTCCTATTCTCTAAAAAGAGGATTTTAATACTTTCCTTGTACAGTTATTGTGAAGATCAGAAATAAAACACAGAAGTACATGGCCCACTGCTTGGCATACAGTCAAGACTCAGTAATTAGTAGGTACTCTGCATGCCTCAATGTCACCTTATTAACAGTTTCACTCCTACCTAAACTAAAAGCAGGAACGGGGGTGGTTTTAATTCTTTATCTATAGTGGATATCTGCCTATTTGTTTGTTTGGGTGTTGTCTGCACTATATCTACAACTTTCCTGCACTTTCTTCCCCACTTCCTGAGATCATATAGTTTGGGTGTGTTGCATTCATCCCCTAGCTCCAAGAATGGTCAAGAGAATGGGGCATTGCCAATTAGAAGAATGCACCTATTCAGTGATTGGCACAGGGGTGGCCCAATGAGAGCCAGCCCCCACAACTTTTGCGGGAACTATTGAGAAAGGGAACATTCTCTTCACTGGAGTTGCTCAGCCAATAGACTACAAGCCTTCACTGTGGAAGGACAGCCTGCCTGCCTAAGAAGGAAGGTAACACAGAGGGTAGCATAGGAAGAGAATCAGAGACATTCCTAATTACATCATTAGAGCAAGTGAATCAAGCTGTACCTGAGGATGAACTGGACTTTTAAATTAGATCAACCAATAACTTCCCTTTCCCACTTCAGTCTGCATAACTTCAGTTTCTGTCACCTGCAATTAATATACAACCCAAATGCCAGCTTTCAATGACCAAAAGGACCCCTGAAATAAACAAAAAGAAGTTAAGAAAGCAAGACAAAGCCATAAGCAGCATTTTTCAGGAAATGTCAACTGTTGTTATACACTTCAAAAATGTTTGTAAAACTATGGGGGTGTCCGCATAAGCAGCATTTTTCAGGAAATGTCAACTGTTGTTATACACTTCAAAAATGTTTGTAAAATTAGTGGGCAAAACTATGGGGGTGTCCATGTTAGCATCAAGACAATGCTTAGCTTTTCATAATCAACTGGTTCGAGAAATGATGGACATGCACAAAACTAGGTTTTAAGTGACATTTGAATATGGCAGAAAAAAACCATAGGCTATCTCACACATCTCACTGAATTATACAGCATTAATGATAACAAAAGATAACTTTTGTTAAATTCTTACTGTATGTCGACTAAACGTTTCAAATTTTGTATTTCCAATCACATATAAAACCTGGAGGAGTAGATATTATTATCCCTGTTTTACTGATAAGGAAATTAAAACTGAAAGAACTTAGGTAAATTGCCCAAGTTTAAACAGTAAGTTGTGGAACAGACGTGCAACCTCAGATCTAACTGCTTGATTTTCTTAAGCATTACCAAGAAATGGTATTGCCCAGAAATTTCACACATTTATAAGATTCCCTTGTTTTATGTTCTTATAGCATCATGTGCCTTTTCATAAAACCATTTACCACAATTATTCATTCGGTATTTATTCTTGTGATCCTTTGATTTGAAACATTTTTTCTCTCACTAGACTATAAACTCCTTCATTACAGGACTATCACTGTTTTTTACGTATCATTGCACATTGCCTGGTGATAATAGACGCTCCATAAGTACAGAAAGGAAGAGAGAGAGAGAGAGAGAGAGAGAGAGAGAGAGAGAGAGAGAGAGAGAGGAAGAAAGGAAGAGAGGAGTGGAGGGAAAAAGAGAGAGGGAAAGAAAAAAGAAAAAAAAGGAATGAAGGAGGAGGGAGGGGGCAAGAGAGAAAAGGGAGAGAGGAGGAAGGAGAGAGGCTAATTCCACAACTCCTTCACCACCCCTAAGCCCTTTCTTGGGATAAATGAGAACAGTGGTGATACTGTCCTCATACAAAGGGATAGATCAGAAAATTTTTGAACCATGCAGGAATATCATCAGAAGCACCAAAGGGGATATCTTTACTAGCTGCTCCCCAAAAACCGTACCCAGTACGAGCAAGCATGCTAAAAAGTTTCACCATGTATAAATCCTTATTCAAAATCCCAAGTCTCTTTCCTCTTCTCTTGATAAGTCTTAGGGTAATAGGCCAAACTTTCAAACTCAGTAAAATTTTCCTTTAACTGTGCATTTGAAAGGCTGTAACACTGGATTTTTAGCTCTGCCATGCAGGAGAGTCTTTTTGAGGCTATGGCCTGTCAAGCACTATTATGCTGGGAAGGGAGATAAGAGGTGTGAGGAACAGGAAGAATCTATTAGAAAGTATGTGCACATATGCTATCTTCCCGTTTCCTTTATATAAGTTCTCTGATGGACAACAACGGCTCCAGTATGCTAATGTCACAAACCTCTTAAACATGAGAGAGAAATTGTAACATTCCTCAGATATGGGTTTCAAAAAGGAGGCAAGATTAAAGCCTGAGATCAACAGGAAGAAAGATGTCCAAAAACTCAGCTTTTGCCATTAAAACTCTCAAATGTGTACCATGATAAGCAACACATCACTGGTACGACATTCCCACAGTGGCATCATTACTACCTCAATCTGACTGTACAAAAAAGCACTGAAGCACTATCACAGAGCTTTGGTGTCACAGCTATCTATAGAAAAGAGAGTACACCTTAGGAAAAATTCTAGCATAAAGCAAGATCAAACATGTCAAATTAATCACTGGGAATACTGCACATAGAATTTATTCTTATCGACCTGTGTAACTCTACCAATTGTATTTTATTTTAACTATGTGGGAGAAGGAATAAAAGTTTCTAAGGTATCATGTTTTCCGGTAAGAGAGAGCCAGATAAGCCCATTGAGAATTCAGGTTTATCCAAAAGAACTGGTTTCACTGGACATATGACAATTGACCACAAATACCTCCCTTCTTGTAGAATACTCTGAGTTATCAAAAGTTTTTTGGAAAGAACATGCATGGGTACATGTCATGATAAAGAAATATTAAATGCTCATAGTTTCTCAAAGGCTTCTCTTAGGTAATATCTATTCCCAAGGTACAGTTAAGATGCAACATCTGACATTTTAGATAATTAAAGATTATAGCATTTTGTTTAAAAAAACTAGAAACTTCAAGGAAAACCTATCCACTGGCATTCCTTTGAAAGAGACATATAAAGAGCTTTACATTGTTTTTCCTTGCCTTTGGGTGTTTGTTGTGCAAGAGAGGAATTCTGGGTGCAATAATTGAATTAGGGATTAGAACCTTCCCTCCAACACTTTATCTAATTGCATACCAACACATAATGAAGGACATGATATATGTGCAGTAGCTAAAGAGTTAATCTTTAGCAACTCTGCTAAAAAATCCTAATGGCAGACTGCCCATCATTCTTTTAGACAGAGCTTGTCAGAAAAACTAGGGCAGCTTGTCCAGCTCAGCAGTCAACTGATTACTAGTGAACTCAATGGGGCTCCCAGCCAACCCCTGAGATTGCTGCCAGCCCCTTGGGTATTCAAAGGCCAAGTTCCAATGTGGTTTACTTTGCCAGAATCACATGATGTCAGTGCTATTTTCTCCTGACCAGAATAACCAGTCATTCAGGTTACTGCAAATGGTATCAGTGAACTAGGCGGGCACTTCACTGTTAGAGGTCACATACACACTGAGGTGCTGCTCCTTTTCACCACGGCCCAGGGGCCCCTGGGGCCTCCTGCAGGAGATCAGCTAATCCCAGTTTGTCAGTTCCAGCGACCCAAATCTTGCACAGGCCTCCTACATGCTGTAGTTTGTTCCAATGACCAGGAATGACACAGGCTCACTGGATGTGGTACACTCAGAGAACAAAACAAACAGGTCGAATTTTTATAAATAACCAGCTGGGTAGGAAAACAACAGAAAATGGGCCTTGGCTTTCACTTATATTACTTTACTTGAGGTTTAATAGGCAAGGCACACAAATTCTGTGGGATTTAGTCAACTTTATCCACATATGGCCACATTCTTTGCATGGTAGTAAGACATTAATTAATTTTTATATCTGTCAGGAGATTTTTCAGTTGCTACAGGATTTGCAAGGGTATATGCATTCAAGGAGTAGCTGGCTTTTAAAACTGTGGTTATCCTTATCTCTCAGTGAGAGAAACTATTTCACTCCCCAAAACACAAGACAGAAAATTAAAAGCAAGACCCACTTTTTAATCTTTCTTCCTCTAAAAGAACATGTAATTGTCAGGAATAGCAAATGGGCTGGTGTAGCCGATGGACTGACGCCACTTTAAAGTCTTGAACATATTTCCCAATGCTTTATAAACTGAAATATTTCTCATTTCCCTCTTTATTATTTCTTCTTTTGGAACTTCGAGATCTATTTATATAAAGTCATTTCAAAAATTTGTTTTTGAAGAGATTAAATCTTGAAAATATTATAGCATCTAAATATATTATAGATTTTCTACTTTATCATATTAATTGTTTTTCATTTTTTCTTTTTTCTGTCAGAAAATAAAGTAGTAAAGTTTTAACTGTTGAGAAAGACCATGCAGCAATGCACGAATTATCATGATTTTTAAACATTTACATTTTTCTTTTTTCTTTTTTTTTTTTTTTTGTGACTGGTAAGGGGGTCGGAACCCTTGGCTTGATGTCGCCCGCACCGCACTCAGCCAGTGAGCGCACCGGCCATCCCTATATAGGATCCGAACCCGCAACCTCAGCACTCCCAGCGCCACACTCTCCTGAGTGAGCCACGGGTTCGGCCCAAACATTTACATTTTTAAAAGAAAACAGAAACTGCTTCAGTTACAATGTGCAAAAATATATATATAATAATTCCATCAACTGCATAAAAGAAAATGCACGTTTAATGAATAATAGAGCAAATGAATTCTCTATTATTCACTACTGAGTACATCTTTACTAAATATTACCTTGGGGAAGCCTCTAAGCAAAGTGACTGAGAACAAAATCATGAGAACAAGGTGTCTGTAAGGTCTATGGATGTAGCTTTACATGTCCCTCTCTACCACAGCTTTGTGGTGAGGGGGAAATGCCTTTCCATCTCCTTGCAGCAAAAGACTACACCTATGACAATTACCTGCATTAAATTCAGATAAACTTCTACAAGAAGAAATCAATCTGTCAAGTAAATTGTGCAGTAAGAAAAGACTGGAATGGATGGTTGGATGGATGGAAGGAAAGAATGAAGGAAGGAAGGGAGAGAGAAAAAAGGTAAATTGGTTTTTAGGAAGGAATAAACACAAGAAAAATTATATTTGACATCAATGCTTCATAATTTTCATTCATTCTATACGTGAAAAAAGTTTAAGCAGACTTGCAACAACTTCAAAGTAAATGTTATCACCAGTTATTCAATAAAAATCAGGTGGTATAGTTAGCATTCCCTGACGGTTATAGCTCATCTTTGACTATTCAACTTGTCTTTTGTCCTGGTCTTTTATTTCTTTCTCAGATGCAACATATCTTACCTCTAACATAACATCTTTACTAACAAATGTTTGAAAGAAAGGAGCTTGCTGGATACAATTTCCTTGGTACAAAGGAACTAAGCAGTCACTACCAATTAGATTAAAGCTGGATAATTTGACAGTTCTTGAGATGATTGTTTCAAGGAAGGCTGGAAATGTGCAAAGAGAGAATAGCCTGTAGGTGTGCAGTTTTCTCCACCTAGGACAAAACAGCCCAAAAAAATCCCCGAAGAAAAAAAGCAAGGGAGATTTTGATACTTTGACAGTGAAGAAATAATGTACAAATAAAATGTTTTAAGTCATGGTGTCTGAAATTCTCTTTTGAGAATAAATAATATCCTGGGAGCTGTTTCTAGCTATCTTTGAGGAATCCGTACAGTAAGTACAAATCTCTCAAGCCAACATTCAAGACTCTACGTGAGGTTACCTCACTCTATTTTCCCCACACCGTCTCCTGCTGCCAGTGCCCACCTCCCACCCATGGGTTCTGTACTCCAGCCATACTGGATGACTTTTTGTGCATTTTCCTGCCCTTTGACTTTGCTGCCCTACAGTTCCCCTGGTCTAAATGCCTCCCCCACACTCGACAAAACCTCTCTCTCGAGGTTAGTTAAAAACATTACTTCTCCATAAGATGCTCCCTCTTTCTCCGGAACCAGCTGTGAGGTCCTGCACCATGTCTCAGTAGCTCCACATTCGTACTTCTCTTAAAGACTGACCTGAGATGGCCTCGCATTGCTTACTGATCTTATCCCCTCCACCAGACAGAAGCACATAAGCATGGAGACGCGCCTCTTCAGGGACCGGCACTCAGTAGTTGTTTGCTGATTTGAAGTGAACTGATGAAGCTAATTTATTTTACCGTACTCCGGTGCATGGGTTCTCTCACAGCACTCAAAGCCCCTCCACTGATTCAAAAGCTCATCTGCTATAATATTAGTGTTTATAATAAGAAACAGGTTTCTCAGATAGATAATATAATTATCACGTGATTATTAATGTCTCACCAAGAGAAGAACCATTTACCTCTTCACAAGAAGAAGGGTTTTTTTGTTTGTTTTTTTAATGTTTGGTTGGAATTCTCTGTGTCTATAAGTGTGTGCATGTGTGTATGGTGTGCTAATAAGCAGGGGCTAGAAGGCTAAGTGATAACAATGATTTCTTACTTCTCTTCAGTGAACTTCAGACAAAAACATTTAAGATACAAGCCTCAAAGCATTAGCTTATGAAAGTACCAACCATGCTTCCAAATTTCAAATTGAAATAAACTTGCCTGAGTCATGAGGAGTCAACACTTAGACACTTTGTTCTGAAACTGCAGGAGAATACTGCGGAATTTGTTGAACATCTTGCCTCTAACAGATTAATGGCATTTCTTCAATGTAAGACCACATGTGGATTAAATCTCAACTGTAATACATATTAATGACTTTGAGCATCTGACTTTACCTTGTTTTGTAATTTTCATTAAATGGGTGTGTGGTCAATGACTCAGGGAATGATAAACTTCATATTAACCAAGCATGAAACAAAAGTCTGGGGCATACTGATGAACAGGTGTAAGTTGGCAAGAATCGGATATAATATAATTAATAAGGACATGTTGGACATGCTTCCATTTATATAAAATGCTCTATAGGTGGTGACAGATTAACCCTTCTAACATTCTTTAAAAAAGATAACAAAAAAAATTATTATTCACTTTTATCGATGAAACAGTTGGAGTATGGAAAAGTTTCAGACCTTCATGAGGTCATCGTAAATTACCTTTAAACAATCCAGCTCACTGATGAGTCTTAGTATGTTTTGTGGAGCACTCAGCTGATTGAGGATTTCATATATGACAAATGATCAAATTATGGCCTGAGTGCCTTTCCAAAACATGTAATTCAACTCTATCATATTCAAGTTAGCTCCAAGTTCCACAGGCCCTCTGTTTTTCCCTCCCTGCTTATGCTAAAATGGTAGTAGTGAAGCACACACTTTCTGGAATCAAGCACCTAGTTGAAGTCTACCACATATTAGTTGTGTGATCTTGGGACGTCCCCTTACTTTTCCCTCATATGTAAAATGAAGCTAACAATGGTACCTGCCCCCATAGGGCTACTGTAAGGGTAAAATAAAACATTCTATGCAACTTCTTTGTTACCAGAAATATTCAGTTCAACCTACTTTTTTACAGGCCTCTCCCTCTAACAATATTCACATGTAAAACCAACGAAAACACTCATCAAATTCCAGAGAAGTTGAATTTGAGGGTGAAGAAGGTCTTACTGCATTTTTGCCTTAATAGTCTCAGTTTTCATCTTTCATCCCATACCAAAAATGTAGTTACAGGAGAGAAACCTGTGGCGAGGAAAAAAGGAAATTTTAATCATATGCCCATTCTTCATATTTAGAAATGAATACATTTCCCAAAAAATTTAAACTAGACAAGTTCCCCTCCTTAAAAAAAAACTTATTTTTGGTGCACACTTTCAATTTCAGTGTTACACATAAAAAAGAAAACATATAAGAATGAGAGAGAAAAATCAAGGAGAGAAAGACTAACAGAAAGATACAAAGAGAGAGAGAGAAAGGAAAGGGAATAATATTCATATTCCTGCCTCCAATCCATTGACTTCCAAAAGGTAAGTGAATATGCCAGACCATTAAAATA
Organism: Galeopterus variegatus; assembly: GCF_000696425.1. Classification (NCBI taxonomy): domain Eukaryota; kingdom Metazoa; phylum Chordata; class Mammalia; order Dermoptera; family Cynocephalidae; genus Galeopterus; species Galeopterus variegatus. The sequence goes on along the minus strand of NW_007727951.1, from coordinate 82,470 downwards.
TTTCAGAAACACTAGCCTGTTTGGCTCTCAGTCACAGAACCATGAGAATCATGATTACTTAATCACTAAGAGCTCACAAAATTGGACCCAAGGTGACAAGACCAATTCAGTGAGAAGGGTGAGAGGGACCTGATAGGGAGTGATCTGCTCCAACAACGCACTAGTTCCAAAGGTCATCTGCAAAACCTGAAAAGACAGAACAGCATCCTCAAGCTGCTAACTTCCTGACTCCTGCCCTTTAAACAGAGCCAGGAACTAAACTTCCATGGCTTTCAGCTTTGCCACTACACCGGTTCTGACGAGATTCTCCTCGGCAACCCCAGACCTGAGCAGAGGTGAGTCAAGCTACCTTTATGTGGCCTAAAAGGAGGAGAACCTGGAGGAAGGGCTTCATTTACATCCCCATTTCCCAAATCCTTTTTTTAAAAAGTTTTACACTCTGTCTTCATAAATCAGGTTAGTAAGGATGTCATTCCATCTTAAAGCATGTTGCACAGAAACATTATAAAAATAAAACACATAAGTACACATGTATACATGCACGCACACGCACGCGCGCACACACACACTTGCTTAATTTGAAATGGAGCTCCTGGACGAACACACACACAATCCATAGTTCTTGTCATTATGCCTTCTGTCTAGGCTCCACCTTCATCTGGAAGCTCACATAGTATACCAGTGTTTCCCAAACCATGTTCTGAAGTCCATGAAATATTAATAGCAGTTCCATAAGAGGGGATAAGAGTCTATAAAATCAAATTTGTAGTTCTGCAGAGGACAAGTCTGAATCACAGACATGTAAAGCTGGAGAGAATCTCTCAGATATTGAGCGAACCCTGCCAACTATTCAACATCCACATCTCCGAGTGAATTTGTTGTTCTCTCTCTATTCATTGTTACACATAAAACTCACTCAGTAACATTTCTTTGTTTTAAAAAATAAAAGGGCACTGAAAGAAAAGCCGATTCCTTCTGATGGAGACAGACATAAAGAGAAAGTGGAGAGGCCTAAGGAAGTGATGACTCTCGGATAAACACAAATGCCTGGGGAGGAAATTATACTCCAAAGGACTACCTGTACATTTAGAAACTCATAATTATCCCTGGACAAATCTCTCATAAATGTCAAGGATCTGCTATATATCAAAATGGTCCTGATTCCTAGGCATTGTGGAAATAAACTAGACATAACTGTGGACTGTGCTTGAGCAAGATCCTGGCACTGAGTCTTATGAATGATAGAGAAGAAATTTCTCACACAAGTCAGGGCCCATGTGTTTAGGCTCTGGAAAGACAGGCCAAGGGATACTGTGGTATATTAAGTTTGGTGGGATCTTCTGTCTGAATGATCCTAGTGAAAACCAGACGTTTTAGTTGACTGGGGCTGAATTTGAGAAGGAGGTTTCCAATACCGCCTCCAGATAGATTCACATTGTTACAAGTTTGGCTTCTATAGAAAAGCTTCCAATGGTAGTTTAAAGAGGGAAGCTCTGGAAGGAGTGCTCTCACTAACAGGTGCAAGGTAGAACTGCTGGATCCTCAGAGAACCTACAAAGCATGGAGTAAGTCAATAGGTAGGGAGGAGCTAAACAGCATAGAGATAAGTGAGGCCCATGGACTTCAGAAGTAAGAATCTAGTTTCTCTCCAGTCAGTGAAAACTAAAGACCAATCAAGCCTCTGAGACAGCCCTCTAGTCTCTTTATGCAGGGCTCCCAGGGGTGGCTCAGTACCTGTGTAAATACACCAAGGGTTGATCTGAGCACAGACTACACATCACCAAGGACATTAAGAAATGTGTCCAAGGGCCGAGCCCGTGGCGCACGCGGGAGAGTGCGGCACTGGGAGCGCAGGAGCGCTCCCGCCGCGGGTTCGGATACTATATAGGGATGACCGGTGCGCTCACTGGCTGAGCGTGGTGCGGCTGGTCTCAAAAAGGACAAAAAAAAAAGAAATGTGTCCAAAGTCTTCCAAACAAAAATGCTTCTATTGAAAACCATGTAAGTGTCCTTTTAATTCATGTTCTTAGTTTACATAGCTTTTGTAAAACTTCTTTGTCACTTTCTAAAGATTTACTTTTATTGGGCTCCTGGAAGGATCATCTAACTTTTCCCCAAATCTCCCTAAATCTCATGGTCCTTCAAATAATAGGAACTTTTCCCTCCTCTACAGTTTTGATATCCATGGAAGACAGACATTTAGGAAAGTAACTTGCATGTAGATATATGTTGTCAAACCTTTCTGGCTGCACAATGAAGCCAATATGTAGGTGTGTTAGTTGAGCACATCTAGCACTGTCTATAGTCCCCGTATACCTAGAGTGAGAGTAAAAATGGAGAGTCTTGCAGGATAGTTCAGGTAGCCATTTGGACAACCAACCACAGATGTTTCGCATAGGGTTCAGAAAGAGGCAACACAATTATTAGTTTGTGCACAGTATGGCCCAATGGATCTGCTCTTTCCAGACTTGTGGACAATCAGTACAGAGAGCTACACAGATGGTGACAAAAGGTATCCTATACCATTGGTTCCCGCCTCTCCACCATAGTACATCTTGGTTCATTAATGGCAAGAAACACTTGGGGATAGTAGACGGGTGGGATCAAGGGAAGGGGCGGGTGGGAAGTCAAGACAGAAGCATTTAAGATTCAAAAGGAAAACTTGAGGAGGGGGAAGAAAAAAGGAACTCAAAAGCAGCCTATCTCAAACTTTGGGAAGTAACCATACAACATTGATATCACATTTCAGCCTACAATAGGATGGTTCAGTTGAATCTACCACGTTTGTCATTTTTCACTTATCTACACAGTTCACTAAGATGAACTGCACCTGCCTTCACCCTGACTCCTCCCTCTTGCCGCCCTCCCCACCATGGCCTCCTAAACACAGGCCACCTATTTGATGGGATATTTCAACCCTGGCTTTGAAGAGGGTCAGTTGGCATACAGGTGATCTCCTTGTAGATTAAGAACATTTACTTTCTTCCTGCTGGATCTCTCCCAGAGATACCATCAAACCTCTACCTACACAATTAGTTTTCACAGGTGGCTGTTTTGCCTCCAGTAAAACTACTTTCTTTCTCCTTCTACAAGTCAAAGCAGAGCAAATGCACATGAAAACATTTCAGATATGAAATAAACACTTTCATAAAGGCAGCTATGATGCAATGCATCATTTCTGACTGATCCGAATTATGGAATGAACCCCTCACACCAGGATTAAAGTTGAGAGGAATCATTTCTAGAAAAAGGAGCAGAATGGGAAGGCGGGAATGGGGACAGGATGGAAAAGAGGGTTGAAGACAGGGAAAGGAAGAGAAGCCACAATTTATGCTGGCTCATAATCACTAGGGGTTTTCTGAGGTATTTTCTCCTTTAGTAAACCCTGTTACTGTTGAAAGTTTGAATCTGTCATACAAAGAACTGAGTGTAGAGAAAGAAAAGATGTCCACGCACACAAATAGTAATGCATAATGAGGTAGCTGTTTGTTTTGTTCCTGGTGCACCAGAACAGTTTCAACATGAAACTGGAAAGTTGTGAGAGACAGTTGTTTCTCTGGTCCCTTTTAGAGGCCACCATCTCCAAAGGGGAAAAAAAATTCAATGTCAACATAAATCCCTTGAACTAAACATCTGTTTAAACTGTTTCTAGGTCAGCGGTCTAAAACTGTTAAACACTAGGGGTGCAGACATGATTTCTTTCCCAAGGTCTCCAAGTACTGTGGCATGCCCATATCCTGCCATATTGTTTAAACATCTGGCTCACTTCCCCCCAGTAGAAAAGGACTGAGAGGGTGGGCTGTCGTGGCTTTCTGACTTAACCTATAACAAGATCTTATTATTTGTACAGCCTCTAGAACAAACTACTATTAAACAAGGTGTTTTTGTTTTTGTTTTTAATGTATTATTTAAAGATGGATGTTTTAATGGCATTTAATGGCATTTAATGGCATGAGGCATTTTGTTTCACAAAAGCTGCAAACTCAAAGACCTTCAAGAAATGGTCATCAAAAGTTCTTCCCTATGAAGAAAAACTCTTCCCAAATTCCCACTTTCAGCACTTTCCTTCATTGCTCTAAAAAAATAAAGCATGTACCATTATTTGTTAAAGTCTATTTCTATATCTGCATTTGTCTATGGAAAAAAGGACTGTGTATAAAATATTAAAAATAAACTCATTCCAGAAAGATGGGGATGAGAGGGAGGAATTTGGATGCAGCTTCCCTAATGGGCCGGACTGTGCACAAACTTCTTACACATACAGAATTCAGCACTGATGACATGGAAAGGGATCTGAGTGATGGTACACAGATTTGCCACCTAGATCCCTCACATGTACTGCTCAAAAAAAATCACCCAAAGAATTTGCATATGTATATTCATTATAAAGAACAGTTATGGACCTACACTATCAGGTTCCTGATTGGAAAGTCTAGGAACAGGAAAAGGAAAACTAAGCCCCAGACAAATGAAGTAGCCTATTCAATAAAAGTGAAAGTGCATGGTGCAATCTATGAGCCCAAATATCAGCATCTGTCCCCAGGGTTGAGCAGTTACTTATACCCCCATACAAAACATTGCTGCTCCTGTGTCATGTCTATGCCTCCTGAAACGTGCTGGAGGTAAAAAGGCAACCCTAAAAACCTCCCAGTGGAAATGAGAAAGAGTGAACTCACAGGGTAGAACAACTGTCTATGGCTGTCAAATATAATAAAGAGATTAGAGTTTTGTTTTGATTTATTTTAATGTACAAAGGAAGAAAGAAGACAAACTTCAAAGGTTTTGCCTCTGGCCCAGACTTCTGGCCTTAGGGAACACATTTCCCAGTGAACATATAGAAATATAGAAATGACCATTTAAATTTAGCCAAAAAAGAAAAGCAAATAGATATATATTATATTTCGAAAAGTCAAATACTTTCTCCTTCTTCTCCATTACCAGAAGAGGGTACATAGTACACTGCTGCCTACCTCACCTGCCCATCAACAATCCTTCTTATAGCCAGGGAAGGTTATTTCTATATTTAGGTCATTTGCTCTTTAATTCAAAAGTACATGCCCAATAAATAATATTCTAAGAAAAAAGTAAGCAACTAAAAGATAAGAGGGTTATAAAAATAGATACTAAAGGAACCCCTGCAGTCTGTGCACCAAAGAGTACTTAGGTGAAAAAAAGACATACCACTGTGGATTCTTTAGAAAAGTAAAAATAATCAGTGAGGAGTTTTTATATATCCGAGTATTACTCAGGTTATAGTAAAACAAACATCTGTATTAATCATTCAAAGGCTCTGTTCTCCTATGTCTTCTTCTGCAACATTAAATATACACTCTTTCCTAGATCTGTTCTTATTTTCAACAGACTCTATTTCAAAGAGGTATAAGAGAAAAAAATATCAGTCTGGAAAACATGAATTTTTAAATTCCAATCAGAGAATGTTAAGGCCAATAAGAAACTTGAAAGGAAATCTGGGCTATCCCCCTACCTAAGGCAATGCCACACCTACAGCAACACAAGCAGATAATCATCTAATCTAATTTTTAAATAAACCAGGTTCCATGACTTCCCTAACACATTCCTGTGCCTGACACCCTTCTACTCACGAAATTCCTTTTCACTGCAGCCTAAGCATGTTCAGTTGTTATCAATAGTGTTAAGTAAGTAGAAAGACAGACTTAGTGAACAACACGGGAAACTGCAAGATCAGTTGTGAGAACCCAAAGATCCACTGGATCAGAATTTAGTGATTTGGAAGTGGTATATCTGGGTCTCAGTAACATCCTTTGGTTCAGGATTCACAGCAAGGCAGATACCTCCACTGAAAATTGGATATTATATCATATCTGCAAGTAGGAAAATCTATCTTCAAAGCATAAGCAGTATCTAGCTATGAGGGAGGTGTTATGAACTGAATGTTTATGTCCCCCCAAAATTCATATGTTGAAGCCCAACTCCAGTGCAGGCAGAACAAAGCCTTTCTATTTGGAGATGGAGCTTTTATGAAGGTAAATAAGGTTAAATGAGGCCATAGAGTGGGGTCTTGTTATGATAGGATTAGTGACCTCATCAGAAGAGCCACCAGAGTGCTCACTTGTTCCCTCTCTGCCATGTAAGGATAAGTGAGAAATTGGCCATCTACAAACCAAGAGAAGAGTCTTCAAAATGACACCTACATTGCCAACACCTTTATCTTGGACTTCGCAGCCTCCAGAACTGTGATTAAATAAATTTCTGTCATTTAGGCCAATCAGTCTATGGTGTTTCATTACGGCAGCCTGAGCTGACCAATATGTGAACTACCGGTGTTCCCTCTCTCTGGATACTTATTCATACTCCCCTGACATCTCTGAGACAGCATTCCTCTCACTTCTGGAATGATTCCTTCTAGCTTAGTTATTCACGTAACAAATATATACTGAGCATCAGCTATGTGCCAGGCATTGAGCTAGATGCTAGAGATACATTTTCAATGAGTTTGCAATATAGTGGGGAGAAGAAATTCCTTTAGTAATGACCAATTCTAATAGTTTGTGATAAGTCCTATGCTAGGGAAGTAAAAAGTGCCCAGAGCAGGAACAACCCATTTAGACAAGGAGTGATCAACTTACTGTAATATGAAATGTCTCAGATGGACCCTGAAGGATGAATCAGAGCTAGTCAGCTGAAAATGGGTGATGGGAGGGCCTGGTGTGATGACAGGGTACAAAGGTCCTGAGGGCTGGGAAATGTGGGTTCTTCTTCCTTAGTCACTCTCTGTTGACCTCCTTCAAGGGTCCATCTATAGCCCTCAGATCTTCTCACTTGAAAACTCCACTTACTTCCAAGTCTTCAATAACACTCAAATCTGTATACCTAATCTTAATCTTTCCCCTGAGCTCTAAACACGCTTTTAACTGACGCTAGCTGTCACAGCAGGACATGCGACCGATGGTTTTTCTAAAATCCAAGTCTTTACCCCTCCCTCAGATCTGCTCTTCCTACTGTATTCCCCATTTTCGTGGACAGCCTCAGCATTCCTCTGGTGGCACAGTCATCTTTTCCCCCTGCCTCTCCCTTACCCTCCATCCATTACTAAATTCTGTTTCCTCAGTATCTCCAGAGTCTGTCCATTCCTGTTGTATCTACTCTCAGTCAGATCCTAAGCATCAAATCTGACGACTGATTTTTATTCATTTATTATTACAAATAATGACTTAACACTTTATTTAATCAAAAGCCTCAATAGGCTTTAATAGTCCACTAATAGTCCACTGATGTAAAATGAAATACAAAATCCAAGTGATGAAGGCAGACAGGGAGTAGAAAATTATCACAGAATCCAAACAGAAGAAAGTAGACAAATGAAAACAAAGTTGAGCTCTGAGCTTCCTAGCATGCAGGGAAAAGAAGAAAACTACATTGATTATACAGTTTCCATCATAGGATAAAAAGAGGCATGCCAATGAAGTCTTCTCAGTACAAGATTCAGAACTTTAATTGTGCCATTTCTTCAGTACTTCATTTCTTCATTCTTCATTACTGCTAATCATGCTATATCAGTAATTGTTTCATTACTAGATTACATTATAAACTCTTTGAGAACAGGGATTAACACTTTATTGGTAAGAGAAGGCCAATCTGTTTTCTGGAGGGGACTTCTCAAAGAAATAGATTGCAGGGGAACTGAATGAGGGACAACGAACAACATAATTGAAAAAAGTAGGTTTCGTAAAATAAGCAAAGGTCTTCTATATATGGATATTTTACAAATAAAGTGTTTCTTTAACAGTGCAATTATTCAGTTACACCATTTACAGTGCAGCCAACCTAAGGTTACATCATGATTCTGCAAAGGCAGTCTATAGAGTAATGCAGTGAAATGCTTCTTACAGATAACTTTCTGAGATTATCTCTGCAAGTGCAAATGTCTCAAAGGGACTTTTAGCCAGTTATATTCATAACCAAGGTCACAAATTAGTACCATAAGTACTAGGATACTTCTCATCTTTCCATATTTCATTTCCTCAGAAAGGCTTCCCCAGGGGACCTTAGCTGATAAGGTCCCCCCATGCCCCATCTTCAGTTTAATCTATACTCTTATAGTACTCTATGTGTATCCTCCTAGCAGTTACCACAATATGAAATTACTTGCTTATGAATTTGTTGATTTCATTCATCATTCTCCCCCAATTGAAGGTAAACCTCCTGAAAACCCTGTCTATCTTGTACACTGCTATACCCAAAACCCTTACAAATGTCACTGGCATATAGCAGGTGCTCAATTAAAGCTTTTTTTTTTTTTTTTTTTTCCTTTTTGTCTTTTTTCGTGTCCGGCAACAGATTGCAACCCTCAGTGTCGAGCCCGTACCAGACCGGGACCGGCAACAGGATTGCAATCCCCGGTGTTGTGCCCGCACCTCACTCAGCCAGTGAGTGGGAACCGGTCTGTATGTGGGATCCGAACCCTCGGCGGGAGCGCCGCCACGCTCCCAAGCAGCGCACTGTAGCAGTGCACCATCGGGCCGGCCCAATTAAAGCTTTTTAAATCATACACATGAATAAGCATGTAGCCCGTTTTACATTCTAAATCTTTATATACTGTACCCCATATATATGGAGAAGACAAAGATAATATTTTGTTTGAAAATTAAAGAGCCTGGCTTAAAACGACCTCCTCCCTGACTCCATTTTCCCCCTTATCCAGTCCATACTCCATCTTGCTCTCATAGTTGTCTTCTAAAAGATGTCTAATTGTAACTGCCAAACACTCATTACTTGAGTCACAAGAGCCTTCTCTGGATTTTTGTAAATTACTGAATTGCCTTCTCTATACTCCAACAGCTCTTTTTATATATCTGTGTAACACTGTCTACCATCTGTTTTATATGAGTTGGGTGGTTAGTTTTATGTTTCTGTTTTCATTACTAGATTAGATTATAAAATCTTTGAGAACAAGGATTAACACTTTATTGGTCTTCCTATTTCCCCAAATCTTAGCACACTCCTAGGTATACAGCAAGCACTAAGCAAATGTTTAAACATCAGCCAAGTTAGAAGTACTACAGAGGCATTGTTGGTGGTTGCTTTGGATTTTGATTTTCTATAGTTGAAGGCCTAGGTACAGTACAACCATTTACTGGATTAGAAAGAGTATTAATCTTCACATTGCTGCTAACCATGCTATATCAGTAATTGTTGCATGTAGTTCTTACTTCAGGAAAATTATGTTCCATTATACATTCATATACATATATTTTTTCCTAACAATGATTCATGTTATGAGGTGCTCCCTACTATATGAAAAATATTTTTACAGACTTTGTAGATGGAACTTTTACTTTTTAATCTGATATAACATATAATACCACATCTCATTCTATGCAGATCTAAAAATGATTTGGACTTTTTAATCAGCACTTTCTGATAAAAAGACAGGAATATTTCAAATTCTGCATAAAATGTGAAACCAGCTTTTTTCCTTCCTTCCTAACATTACAGAATACCTAAAACCTTATATTTGACGAAGTCTTCTCAGTACAAGATTCAGAACTTTAATTGTGCCATTTCTTCATTACTTTTAGTCCTGCTCCCCCACCAAGATTTACTTTGCCAAATTACAACATTATTTCCAAAAGTACTACCAATCAACAGAGAGGGCAATGAATGAATTCACTCATATACATCTGTCAGGCTATTGAACTATAAAGCACACAGGCTAAGAGAATGGTATTGAGACATATGTATTCCTACCATCTGCACACATTCCAGCAATGCACTGCACACATATGATATGTCTGAAGCCTAATTTTACACATGAAAAAGAAAAGCATTCACGCCAGCCCTCAGCACAACTCATATCACATCAGTTTCACAATCAGTGGCTTTATGTCACTCTGCATACGCCTATATATCCATTTTTTTTTTTTGTAAAAAATGATTAAGACAGAGAATCAGATATATTCTTTAATCAGAGGATACTGGCTTTACTTTTATGTTAACAAAATATCAGTCATGCTAAAACAGAGTAATGAAGAGCAAATTAGTTTGCTTCCTCAAAACTTGTAATTTTTACTTTAACCATTCCTCAGAAAACTACAGAATGGAAAGGAAGTTGAACTGAATAAAAAAACAAGGTGGCAAGCTACGTATATTGATTAATTTTACGTTACCTATTTTGGAAGGGGCAAATTCATTATTTATACAGGTGCTACCTGACCTCTGTTCAGTGAGTTACTCATTTTAACCTATTAATAAGCACACTATAAACAACAATGAAAGTTACGTGACCTTCCACAGCTGTCTCAAGCCACTGTACTTCCATCGTTAAGGAAACTGTTAGATGACCCTGTTGTCAGAGCACACTAAATCTGTCTGAATAAGGCAAAACAAGAGTTTTTCTCCAAAGGATAAAACTAAAATCCTGGGGAGAGTTGCAGCTCACACTATACAGTTATTTATCATCTTATTTACCTGTGTTACTGGGATAAGCATTCCAGGAAGCTTTTATACTGCTTGTGGCACATAATCAGTTGCTCATTGCCAAGGGAAAGACTTTTTCCCCAGAAAGACAATCTGTGCACACACTAATTTGAAAGACAGGGTAGGAGCTGCAAGTGTTTTAATAGCCCATTATCAAAAATTATCCCTTGGCTATAAAATCCCCAGACCATTGGCTTGAGATCAGCTCAAAGAAAAATGAGATTACAGAATTTAATCTAGTGAAGGGGAGTGAGAGATGACTTTTTAAAAAGCCTTAGATCACTGGGAAAAAAAAGGCAGAGGACAGAAACAAGATCAGCTTAGATTAAACCTTCCACATGTTTACCTCATACAAATCTGACATGTTCCAAGATTGATTTTAATTTTAAAAAGTTGTTACTTCGCAACATTTTAATAAGGAATGGGGACTGCTCAGAGAAAAATTATATAGTGAGGTGACAGGAAACAAAACAGCATTTTGTCTTAAATTTGCACAACCTAATTTATGGCAATAAAGCAGAACCTATGAGTTCTGGTAAATGTCAGGGCAGTCATGTCCATTACATATGTGGATAGGTATGAAGCAGAGTCTCCGTAGGCCCTTCAAAAATTGCACACAGCCGCCCTAATGCAAACCAGAAGTCTCAGACTGCTGGATGAACACTCAGATTCGCTCCCATGTGGGTATTTAGAGAGGGTCCCCTCCACCCCCATCCCCATCCTCATTTATGTATATTTCAAGAGAACAACCTGATGCCATAACCATGGAGGTGGCTCATGAGAAGACACCTCCCACCCCAACAAAATGTGGCCTAACCCCTGCAAAGAAAGCCTCAGAATCCTATAGAACCTCCCTCTCTCCCCCCAACCTCTACTCTCTTACTTCTCCCCCATCTCCCCCTCCCAACTCCCCTCCCCACAAGCATCTGCCTGGCCCAATCTCGCCTGGGCCAGCTCCAATAACAACATCTGCTTGGCAGCTTTTCAAGCCCACGGATAGTTATCTAACTGAGGCTTTTGTGCTGTACTGTTTATTCTATGTGAAGAAATGCCTCCTTAGTTGAAAGAGTACTTTAGAAAAACTGTGCAGCTATTAGCAAGTGAAGCACAAGGCTAATAACCCCCACCTGCTCATCAAATTAATTATGACATCTGAGTCATTATAACTCAGAAAGAAAACACGACTGCAGATTTGTCACATGTAGGAATAAACATGTATTAGGACCAGGAAAAAAAATCAGACCATGAGACTCAGCTGGACAAAACACATGCTTCCACCTTTCAGAGACTGGAAATATGGATCCTATCTTTCCAAGTGAAACTGATGAAGAGGGATGGATGGTTGGCCAGACAGCCACACTGCTGTTACATGGAGCAAAATAAGATAAAATCAGGGAATAGGAAAACACTTTAAGATTCAATAATAATTTTTGTAAGCAAACCAAAATGCTATACAAAGCCATTTCACAGAGCAAAATATACTGTTCACAATGAATGTGACCCCCTGTCATTTGGGCTCTCTTAAATACACTCATAAGGACTCAAGATAGAGGATTTTTTTTCCCTAGGTAGAGAAGAATATGTTAATGGTGCTTATAAATTTAGTAAGAAAATACATTAAAGATGAAAATAAAAACCTGTCATAAAGTTATTGCACTTCCTAACCATGACTGCATAAAACTAGCATTGTTAAGATGCAAATTCCATTCAGTGGCCATAAAAAAAAATCATATCTAAAAGTCAGACATTAACATTATAACTTATGATCAATACTGTTTTGTTAATATTTCATACTACTGAAAGTAGTAAGTTTTCATCATACATTTTGAACAAACTTAAAATAGCTACTAACCTCTTATTCTTTTTTATATATTTTTGGCACTTGCAGCTATAGCATATGTTTTTAAATCTTACCCTCAAATTTTGGATCTGTTTTTTATCACAACTTAAAAATAAATACAAGTAAATTTTAATAAAAGTAAAATTGTTTTAAATAGAACAAGAATCAGTAGGATGATGACACATTCCATGTAGCCAAGACATTTCCCCTTGCCATTATTTTAAAGGAAATAAATTCTGAAAAGATATTTGCATGAATCACAATAAATCACCATTCTTTCAAAAACACTCCTACTGAAAATTTTTGCAACTATAAATTTAAAGTCTCTTCACCTCTCTGCAATATCTTAATTATTGAAGGAACTTTTAAAATTCTTTTGTAGTCCTTATGCTGCCAATTTTAGAAAACATAAATACTTTTATGAAAGCATATACTATTTTGCTGGGTAACATCAGCCTGCTACACTTTATATTCCACCTCCAGGAAAGACACCCATTTTAACAGCTATAACCAATTCTTGCAAAAAAATTTTTTCATTTGTTTTATAAAAGGAAAACCCACAGAAGAGTTCATTTTAAAAACAGAACAACATGCTACATTTCTAAATCCTTTGAGGTTTAATATAAAGTGAAAGCAAATCTCAGGAAGCAATACAATTAGTTTTTCCTCTCAGTAAAACAATTTTGTATTAGAGTCTAGCACGCTGAGTTGATTTATGTAAATGTGTTACTTAACCTCAACTTAAGATATAAATCCAGAGTAAACATAACAATGGCAACCCTGACACTCTACTTTGCCAAATCAGAAGATTTAGTCAGCCTAGACTAAAAATGAATTAAGATTATATTGAGAGTGTCAGTCCTAAGTCAAGAAAACACGCAGAGCCAGAGCACGCCAGGGAAAAGATCACTCATTAACTAGCCAACAACGTTACAGAGGTTTTGCTCGTCTGGGAAAACATGTTCCCAGTTATAAACTCCACAGCATATCAAGGTGCTCTTTTTAAATGGGTGCATTTTCTGTCTTTTCTTCTCATCAATCCTGAAAAGAAACTCAGCTTCTCTGTTTATTATCTGCACAATTCTCTACTTATTGATTTGGACTAGGTAGGCCTTGTATCCTTTAAGGGAAAATGGGCCAGTGCCGGAGGAGGAATGGTGGACTCCGGTCTATAAGGAGCTAATGACTTTCTTCTGAAAATAACTTTCAATTTGCTTTTTAACAACTGTTTCTTACAATTATTAAATTCCTCGTATCCCAAAGAAATTCAACTAGGGACTATCGAACTATGCAGCAGGTTTTTGTCTGCATCTCCCCAGACACATTCACACACTGGTCAGGCATGCAGTACAGATGTCTGTCTGTCCAAGACTGAAAAGTAAATAAATTGTTTGTGAAAAATATCCTTAGCAAGTATGAGTATTATAGTTAGTCTGACTTTAAAAATTCTAAAGGCATGCCAGCAAGAGGGCTACATAAAACCCAGCAGTTCCCAGATCATACACAGTACAGAGATTCTTGTATCCACTTAATCTCAGCACGCATCTCCACCCCTACTTCCTTCCCAATGGTATGTGGTCTTGAAAACACAAATGTTCACGTTTCCTGAAGCTGAGCTGCAAAGGAAAAGTCCCCTCCCAAGAGGCAGAGCTGCAGGCTTTTGGTGCCCCTGAAATTGTTCACTATACTACAACATAATGTGACACTCACTGCAATTAGCCACAGGGAAACAGTCTTTTTTCCACCTCTGATAACATGTAATAGATAAGACCATGGTTTGAGATTGTATCAGTGAGCAATGTTATACACAAACAACATACTTTAGAAAGAGTCTAGCAATTAGCCACAGGGAAACAGTCTTTTTTCCACCTCTGATAACATGTAATAGATAAGACCACGGTTTGAGATTGTATCAGTGAGCAATGTTATACACAAACAACATACTTTAGAAAGAGTCTAATTAGGAGGGCCACAACACTGCAAGGCTAACTGGAAGCATCTACATGGCTAATGCTCCTCTACATCTTACCTTGACCAATGCATTATTGGTTGAAGAGTAGAAAATGACAGATGCAAATCATTTTTTAGAAATTAGTCATTTTCACTGGTAGTTCTTCATCCTAAGTTATCTTTTCTTCTCTCTCATTCTCTCTAGCATTCTTCCTCCCTACACACACACGCACGCACACACACACACACGCACACACACACACACATACACACACACACAGGAAGACATCCATTAATATTAAGAACAGTCTTCTGTAATGTTTTTCAGAATTTCTCAGGGGCTTAGGAGGGCTGCAGCCGTGCCAAAATTACAAGCTCTCCTCTAGTCAGAAGGGATGTCTTTTCAAAGCCCAGCCCTCATTTTTCAGTCTGATGTAAGTAAATTTACCTCTGTGTGCTGGGCTGAGCAGCTTTTCTTTGTCGTTTTTGTTTTTCTAATAGCTGCTGCTCTGGCAGAGCTATTCATTTCAAAGGGAAGTTAGAAGCATTCTTCACTCTTCCCCCTTTAGATTATTTGCAGTTACTGACTCTTCTGAAATCTTAGATTTGAAGGAAACCTAAAGCACAGTACCATTTTACAACAGAAAACCACCAACATTCCTGGGATCACATTTCTCTAGAGCAAGTATCCAATAGGAAGCCCAAGAATTAAGTCTAAATAGGCTAAAATTCACAAAATAATGAAGGAGCACGATCTTAAAAAAAAAGGCCCTACTCCATTCTGATAGCATGTGAAAGGAAAATAATCTTTTGGAAACACTGTTTAAGCACTAGACAAGAGGTGGTGGAGTAATGTTTGCTTCAGCTAAATCAACTGATTTCTTGAGAAAGTCAAATGAACTGTACCAAGGTAGTCAACTTTTGAAAACACTGTTTAGGCAACAGATAAGAGATAGTGGGTTTTTTTTTTTTTGGTTAATTTATTTCATGAGAAAGTCTCAGACCATAAATCTGATAAGATGATGGATAAAGTCCCAGAGGTGAACTATCACTACACATTCTTACTTTGCCCATGCTTCAATCTATCCAATGGGCCTCGGTCTGCAATGGCTGGCCTTGCTGTTGATCCTTCTAATGAGAACTGTTTTATGTGGACTGGGACAAGATCACGTTCTCTGCATGCACCAAGTGGTAGCCCTGTGAATTCTCCATCTGTGTCATATATTTAAATGAGTAATCCAGAGTTTATTACCTACCTGTTTACCTAATGTCACCTTCTTCATCAACCAACATCCACCTACTCTAATCACTGAAGACACTTGAATTCATAATGGTTCTGGAGTTTTGACAATTGTCAATCTCAAAATCACAGTAAGAGGAAAATAAAGGGGTATCAATGTAGTTGAAGTAAACAGTGAAGAAAAAGTACATGGAACCATGGTTAGGAAACCCTGTCGGGCCAGGAAGACTCTCATTACTACCTCCTGAGTCATCCCATTCACCAGCAATACCTTGAAGAATAACATCTGTGTATATAAGTGAAAACCCTATTACACACCAGGACTTAAGGCTTTAGCATCTTAATTTCCTGGTCGTGTGTATTTACCTCAGGGGACACGAGTGCAAGGCTATACTACACTGCATAATAAGGAACTGATGTAAAACTAAGCCTGCCATAGGAGGGAAAAGATGCTACATTCCTAGGGCAATTTTCAAATGACACTAAAAACAGAAAAATAAAGCAGTGAGATCTAACTCCCTCCTCTCCTCCTTTCCTTGTCTATATTTTTCTTTGATATTTGTATGAATTCAGTAACCTTAATCTATCTAATCCTATTATGCCAAAAGTCTAAAAAGTCCCGCCCGAGGGTTCGGATCCCACATACAGACCGGTTCCCGCTCACTGGCTGAGCGAGGCGCGGGAGCGATGCTGAGGGTTGCGATCCCGATGCCGGTCCCCGGTCCGGTACGGGGGCAACACTGAGGCCGCTCACTGGCTGAGCGAGGCGCGGGAGCGATGCTGAGGGTTGCGATCCCGATGCCGGTCCCCGGTCCGGTACGGGGGCAACACTGAGGCCGCTCACTGGCTGAGCGAGGCGCGGGAGCGATGCTGAGGGTTGCGATCCCGATGCCGGTCCCCGGTCCGGTACGGGGGCAACACTGAGGGTTGCGATCCGTTGCCGGACACGGAAAAAGACAAAAATAAAAAAATAAAAAAATAAAAGTTCCTGATGTTCAAAACCCTACCAAAAACCTCTTTGAAACTAAAAAACTTCTTATTCATAACCAAAAATGAAGACTCTCTCAAGCATATATGGATAGTTCAACCAATTATCAATTTGCACTGGAATGTGAGAAGATGCTCACAAAGAATTACATGGTTAGGTACTGCAGATCCTTTTTTTTTAATTAAGCAAAAATGTTTGAGGTTTGCCATATGTAATTTTTACTATGAGGTGGCAAGTCAAGGATGGATTTTCTTTGGATTTAAGGCATTTAAAATGCAGTGGGAAAAAAACAGTTGGGGAAAGATACTATACTTAAGCCCCAGCTCTGCACTGTCTGTTGGGTGAGTCATTTAATGGTTCTCTGTCCCATTTCCTCAGTTGTAAAATGGGAACAATATCTATCTCATCCAATTGAAATAAATATTAAATAATATTAAATAAGATACTTTAAAAGAAAGGCAAAGGTGCTTTGTAATTTATAAATATAAAATTCAACTTAAACAACTAAACAGCTAGGAAAAGGCAAAAGTAGAATTAATCTGAAGACTTTCTAGGTCCACAGATAATGCTCTTAATGCTATATACCTTTCAGCCTTCCCTGCGAGAGGTAAATATACAAATTCACCCTTTTCAGGCATTCATCTCCCCTTCATACCTTGAATTGTAATCCATACTGCTCTAAAGATAATTGCACATAGATTATGTTAATGAACTTTCTATTTAGGGCAGCTTATTTAAACTCTGACGTCCAAGTTCCTCATCTTTAAGTGAGGAATAATACCTATCTTGTGAAGGGTGTTGTAATATTTAAACAAAATACTACACATAAAAACATCTGACTTTTAAAAATAATATTCATGTAAGGGAAAGTGAGCCACACCAAAAATTCCTTATGAACTGTTGGCCCTCCACATCTGTCCTATTAATATAACTTCATGTAGTCACTTTCTTAATACCTTCAAGTATTCTACACTGAATTCAGATCATGTGTCTTTTTTAAAAAGTGCACCTTTTCTATGTCAAACAGAAACTAAGCTAAAGAAAAATACTTTTGTAAAAAGCTTAGGAAATAATTTCTCAATTTAGAAAATTTCTTCATGGTTCTATAAAGAATCTTTCTTATAGTGAGTTGCCATTTATGATCCACCTGTTTAAAAACAAAAACAAACAAAAAAAACAAACCTGAAACACATCTTAAAAACAAATAGAATATTTTAAACTTCTTAAAAGACAGAACGTTTTATAGGATGAACTTTAGGGAGAAATTTTTAAATAACAAGTTTCTATTCAATTGTTTTTAACATAAAAAAGAAAGTAACTGTCCAATAAACAGATTTATCTTTTCCTTTCTACAATTAAGAATTTTAAAAGAATGTCTTCAACCCCCCTAAACAAGTGTAATACAGATGGTTTGCTGGCAGAATTTATTCTATGCATCTCCAGGCAATATGCACGCGCACACACACACACACACACACCACACACACACACACACCACACAACAAGTGTAATACAGATGGTTTGCTGGCAGAATTTATTCTATGCATCTCCAGGCAATATGCAGGCGCACACACACACTAAAATTTTTGAATCATTAAGTCATTTGGAAGAATCTCCAGAAGTGTGCCGAGGCATGTTTTTGGTGTTTTGCCAAATTATGTGCTTCTGTTTGTGGCTTTCAAACATGGATTAGACAGACAGACGCACAAGCATGTACTGTTTGGCAAGTAACGACAATGGTCTAGTCTGAATTTAGTAATTTAAGCTTTTCATTAGTCTTCTTAGGTGAAAGAAAGAATTAACAACAACTTGTTTGAGCTCTATCTTTATGTCCCTTTGTCATCCTTTCTTGTTCACTTGCCATAGATCAGAAGGCAAAGGAATTTCAGATGTCCTCTGCAGAGAGACCTAAAGCAATGGGTTCAAATGTCAAGTACATTTAAACTGGAACCTGAACTTTTGTTCACTGTTATTCTAAGGCTATAACTCTACTTTTCTGAGTTCCCCATTGTATTTGAATATCCAGTGAGCCCTCCTTTTTCTGACAAAGAAATAAGAAATTACCTAAAGAGGTAAAAGGTCACTTGAAACTTGTTTCTCATATTTTGAAATTATCATGCATTAAAGTAGACATCTACACAGCAAAATGCTCACAAAGATGTTTCTGTCTCCTATGACCATTTCTGGGAGAAGCCATGTCCCTGCTGTTGTGCTTTACACTATAGTCACGTCAGAGGTCAGCTTCTTAAGACCATGAACTTTGGTGTGAAATTCAGAAACAATTCCAAAGCAAAGTTAATCCCAAATTCTGTCACAACCATCCTGATGACCAGCATGTCTTTCTAATCAGAATCAATACAGTAATCATTATAATTGTCAGTCCCTCTCCAGATCACCTAGAGAACACCAGGGGAAATTCAATTGACTCGCAGTGTTTGACATTTTCTTCTGTTTGTGGATAAGAATAACTCTAATGTCCAATAGAAAAGTGCACAGGAACCAAGAGGTAAAAAGGATTAAATGCTGACAGTGGTCTATTGTTAATTGAGTCCCCTGTGTGAAACTACAGAGAGATTAGTTTATACAGCTGCTGCTATTTGTCATAACACTGCTAACAAGATACATATGTTCAATCGAAGTCTTCTTTTGGACCTCCAAAATCGGACAGTCCAATGGTCTGAAATGTGGAAATCAATAGGCAACACTATACAGAAGGAAGACCAGCTGTCCTCTCTGGTTGTCTCAATGGCCACTAAGGAAACAAAAGAGAGGAGCCCCTGAGCACGCACAGCCTAGAATATTTTGGTTTGGGGGTTAGTAAGAAAAACATGGAAAACAAAGGGGATTTAGGGACTGGCACCGAATGCTATAAGGTGTAATGTTATCAGCTACTTAGTGGGGAATTCAGACCTTTAATGCCAGCATGATTTCTAAGTAGTGATTTTCTCTGGAGAAGTGAAAAACTGGGACAGAGGAAAAATATTTCCAGTCAGGGCATGAAGTTAACCATGCCATTTACCTCTTGTATTTTTCAGCCATAGAAATCTACTCGGCTTATAGACTACAGGCACACTGAGGGGGAAAAAATGTAACTAACTTTAGTAGACTTTCACTAAAACATCTAAGATAAGCTAAAAGTCCAAAATAGGCTCAATGCAAAAACACTCTCAGCACTATGTATTAAACAAGGCATGTTTTTTTTATCCTCAGGAATTTTTCATTTTAGCGGTGGGGGGAGAAAAATATATGCATACACACATATACATACATAGAGAAAGAGAGAGTGTGTATTTACAGTTCACAAAGCCCTTTTACACTCATTACTGAAACTTATCTTCAGGAGTAATTAATATTACCACCATTTTACAGATGAAAAAACTGAAGCTCAAGTCTCAGTAACTGATAATGGAACCAAAAATGGAAGCCAGGTCTTCTCATCATATCCCTTCTAGGATTAGAGGAGAATAATATGTCTACTAATCATTATGATAAAAAAAAGTGCATCAGGCCTGAAAACTGTGACTCCTGTTTTCTATTTTAATAAACACATCCTCGAAGTTGTATCACTTTCCCATTACTTTGACACAAACATTTTACTAGGACTCGACTGCCTAAGATTGAGAGCTTATTTTTCAAAAACCTCAAAAAAAGGGAAATTAAGGATAACAGTGATCAGACTGCTCCACAGAGAAGACAGGTCAAAAGGCACAACTTCAAGGAAAAAGTTTTGAAGCAGCAGAAATTGAAATAATTTACATCAATGAACAAAATACAAGTCTAGTTTGAAGCAAGTTGCTCCTCTACAACTCAAAGCACCTAAGAAATTTTTCAGGATAAATATTTATTGGTTGCAACATGTACGGCTGCTCATCTGAATTTGCTCTTTCTGCACATTCCTTTCACACTCTTCCTCTCCAGTTCGTTATCCTATTATGAGCTGGTTGAAGAGGCCATCTTGAACCTCAAAAAATTTTTCAGGATAAATATTTATTGGTTGCAACATGTACGGCTGCTCATCTGAATTTGCTCCTTCTGCACATTCCTTTCACACTCTTCCTCTCCAGTTCGTTATCCTATTATGAGCTGGTTGAAGAGGCCATCTTGAACCTCAATGAAAGGTACAATTACCATAAAGCTCCCAACTGTGCACAATGGCCTTATAATAATAACGCAAACTGAAGAGGTGAGAATGCTGTTTAGACTCCTCTGGCATGTTTCTCATCTAAAACAATCCCTCTTCCTCCACATCTTTTGTGCATTCGATTAAAGCATCAAAATACACTTTCAACATAAGTAGTAGGATTGCTTTGCTAACAGCTGAAGTGCCTATTCCAACCCTATTCACTTGGTCCAAGACGGTACTTGGACACACTTTGGAAATGACAGGTAGAATCCAGTATTTTACTTCCCAGGAAGAGGAATTAATCTGAGTCCTATATACCTCATTTAGTACAAAGTCTGCTAAAGAGGTTTGTCCTATCCTGGATTAGCCTTACTAAGCCAGCTTAGGAGCTGATCTAAAATAATAGTTTAACAAAATGCCTATGTCCAAATCCTGATTCCATCACTTACTAATCGTGTGATCTTGGGCATAAGCATTCAGTTATTTTGTTTCCTCACATGTTAAAAGGAGATAATAACAGAGCTTGCCTCATAAGGTTGATGTTAGCAATAGCTTAATATGTGTGTATGTGTACGCATGCACACACACACATTCAAGTGTTTAAAAGTTTATATACAGCACCTCCTTCAAGTCTTTATTCAAATGTTGCCATATCAGTAAGACCCACACTAACCATTTTTAAATATTTCAGTCTTCCCTAACCCTGCACCTACATCTTACTTATTTAAAAACTAGATTTGAAACAGTATTTCCCACAAGATCGGTGCTCCTGTGTTCAGTATTCAATTCATAAGACACCTTAAAAGAATGAGCAACTCACTGGCTAGCCTCCTGTAGCAACAAGGTCACAAAGAATTCCACTTCTATGCCAGACAATGTTAGGAAAGATGGGACCCAGAAGACGGCTCAGGGTGGGTATGTAGGAGGTATCTATGGTTCCTTGGAGAATGCACCTCTCTTGTGACACTCTTCTCAATGAATAGCAAAATAGGGGAAAAAATATCCTGAGGTTTAGGAGGAGACCTGGTAAGGTACAGACTCAACCAATAACTGGTTTCGTCGGAGGAAGACTAGAATTTCCTTTTACTTTTGCTATCATTATGATCATTTAAAGAGTAAGAAACCATTCTTATAATTTTTCTAAAGATTTGTTAAATTGCTATATTTCATATGCAAAACAAATTATGGTGATCCATAAGTTGTATTGCTTCTTTGTGCCACAACATGTAAGGTTAGCCAAAATGGAAAATTACATATATTTTTCCTACAAAAATCGTTTTTAACCTCTCAAATAATCACGAGAGCAGCAAAAAGATAAAAACAAAAACAAATCTGTATTGTGGTTGCTAACTTGAACCATGCCAATGAACATTCAAAAGATTAATCAAAGCCTTGACAGTTGTTAACAGTTCAACATGGTTCCCATAATTACCCAATTAAACATATAATGCAAATAGTAGAAGTCTTATGGGTTCCATAGAGCATGAATATCAGGCTGCTTCAGAAAACTATTAACCATAATGTACTGTCTGCTGAGTCAGAAGAAAGTGAAAGGAGAACTAGGACATTTATAGAGGAAGGCGAGGAGAAGAAAAATAGAGTGGAGAGACACGTAACTCAACCACTCTTTATGTGGTCATATAAACACAACAGACAGTGGTAAAATCCAGAAAACAAAATTTAAGTAACAATTATTGTAAAACCAAAAGAATGCGGAGCAATGACTTTACCCTATAATTCCTACTGGCTGCACTATATCCACAGCATACTTCAACCACACTTTTCTAGCTTGCTGCTAAGTTAGAAACATGGATGTAATTACA
Organism: Galeopterus variegatus; assembly: GCF_000696425.1. Lineage (NCBI taxonomy): Eukaryota > Metazoa > Chordata > Mammalia > Dermoptera > Cynocephalidae > Galeopterus > Galeopterus variegatus. Next base: position 60,048 of record NW_007727951.1, on the reverse strand, counting down.
GTTGTTGGCTTTTGACTCTCTATAAACCATGCAGAGATAAACTGCTATTAGTGAACATACCAACTCCATATAATTGTGTTTTGACATTATAGGTAAAAACAGTGAGAAGGAAAACTAACCACAGCAATTATAAACAGCATGCTTGAGGGCATGTCAGGTCACTTATGACCTTGACTAAATGGTTGTAATCCCTAAGCTGCGTTCTCACACGTTCAGATGCACACACACGCATGCGCTCACCGCACACCTGTCTTTGTTAGGGAAATGAATTCAGTGAACATAAGAACTACTCTATTATACATTTATAAATACCCAAAGACATACAAAATGTATGCTGTATGGGTGAAATATCTGTACTTTTTTGAATGTCTGATTATATTTTTAAAAACCCAATGTAAATTTAAAAGAAAAACCTTGTGGTAAGTGTTCATTCTAAAAATATTCTATTTTGCAGCTGTATCTACTCAGGGGAAAAGAAGACAAAATTTAATTCAATACAAAAACTTCTGCTCCTGTATAAACTGGGTTTAAGCTGCATTATTTGCTGGGTGATTTTTAAATGCTTAAACACTGATAACATTTCTGCAATAATCATTGAACTATTTACTTCATTTTATTCACTGTAGACAGAATTATTTAATCCACTTCTTTTCTTTTCGTAACAGTCTTCTCCTCCCCTTACCAAAGTGATACCAAAAATT